>NC_041394.2:6358552-6602517 GCF_900747795.2 Erpetoichthys calabaricus
TAATTAAATCTACAATCTAGTACAATAACATAATCTGCGCTCATTTGAATTCCAGTTGCCATGACCAGTAATTTTGCAATGTAAATGAAGCAGAATATCATTTCAATAATTTTATTTATTTCATGTATTTCATTGGACTTGATAATCCATTTCAATTGACACAGAACAGGTTCATTAACAATCACCATTACCGCCATCAGCCATTGTCCAATTACAATCCAAAAAAAAAAGATTTGTTAAATCAACTTAATTCAGTTGTGGATAGCAGTTCCACACAATTAATTTGAGTAGCTTTAAAATGAGATTTGCTTTTTAAGTTGATACATTCACTTTGTGCATAGAAAACATAACAATGCTAATGTCATTTAAATGAATGCCTTTGTGTAGAATTAAAGTAACTGAATCCCTTCCTTTAAGCTTAAATCATATATGTTTATTAAATATTTTTCATTTTAATTGAGACTCTCTTCTTAGAGAGTCAAGGCTGGGGAGCTGTCAAAAGGCATGGGCTGTTAAAGCCCATTGCGGCACTTCTTGTGTGATTTTGGGCTATACAAAAATAAATTGCCTTGTACTGTATTGTTTTTGCCAGGCTGAGCTGTAGATTGTGGTCCTTCAGCCAGGTTCAAATATCAGTAAGATATACAGAGACTCTAGTTGATACCGTATTGCCCTCTGAAGGGACAACAGGTACTGCTATATTTCCAAATAGCACTGATTACAGAAACCACAAGATTGGATAATGGAGCCCAGCAAGGTGGTGTACAGAGAGAAAATTAGATGACTCAGCACCAATCCTTGGGGTACACCTGTGCACATATGGGGCCTCATATTTAAACTATGCATACACACAAAAATGTTGCGTACGCCAGTTTCCACAATCACATCGCGATGTATAAAAACTAAACTTGCCATAAAGCCATGCACATTTTCATGTCGGCTCGGTTTCGCAAACTGGCGGCACCCAGCGTCAAAGCAGTGCTACTGTTCCTCTGTGCCTTCCCTTTACTTTTTAGATTCACATCCCTGATGTGGCTTTATCAAAAATACTGACATTAACCGTATATCGTTTTTTAATTTAAGGCATCTGATTGTAATTAACCTGTGACCATACAATGGTGCACAGAATGGCCAAACTATTCCAAATACTTTAGCTGCTTTAACAGTTTTACTCTCAGTGCACCACTTAGAGTATTTTAACCTACTGCATCTGAGTGTGGAATCACAGCTCTACAGCAGCAGATTGGAAAGCTCTATCGCAGATTGCGTTGGCAGCATATGCTAGAAGCCGTACCCCAATAATTCTCTCCGCTCTTGACACACAGTCTATTTGAACTTCTCCCATTCGGCAAATGCTTCAGAAACTTTCCTGCACGATCTTCGCGGTTCAGAAACAGTTTCATCCCAAGAGCTATAAACGCACTGAACCATTCCATAAAGTGCTCCCAGTAGAACTGTTTGTATGTATAAGTACAATTACCTCACAGTAAACTTGCATTACAGTTGTAATATTCCACAACCTGAGCCACTTTTGCTTTCATATTGTATACTTTTCATTTTTATTCGTATTATTATTATTATTTTTGTTATTATTTTACCATTTTATAGAACAGTAAGTTTAAGGAGGATTTGCCTATTGAATCTCTTTGTACCATACAATAACAATAAAGGAATTCAATTCAATTCAATAGAAGAGAGTGCCTCGTATTTACAAATGATGACGACTGGCCTCAATTTAAATTTCGATTTAAAGTCGATTTAAATTTCCAGGCACTATCTTCTTGGAGCTCTTGATATTTTTTCAGATGAAATGCAGTAGAATATATATATTACATTTCTAACTTCATTTAAATAATGCATACTTTTATTAAACATGTGGACATGGTGGACAGCGGTAGTGATGAGCTGGCGCCCTGTTCAGGGATTGTTCCTGCCTTGTGCTGTATTCATTCTGGGACTGGTGGATACTGTTGGATAGATGGATTGAGTAATTAAACATGTACTACCAATATATTTCAACGTTACTTAAAAGTTTTGAAAAATTGGCGTTCTAAGCTTAAAGAGCTGATTGTGTGGTGATAGGTTACTTGGAGAAAGAAAAGTAAGGATAGGAATTGGGGGCTAGTATGTTTGAGAGAGACAGTACTGCTGCAATAAATTATTTCATGAAGGGTTGTGTACGGCGCAGCGAGCATCTTGTGGAAGGCAGGAACAATCTCTGGACAGGGCGCCAGTTCATCGTGGCCCCATGTTTAATACATGCTTTAATTAATTTCATCATGAAAATGATATCAAGTATACATCTTAGTATTTAAATTGTTGAGAGAGCTGTAATATCATGAATGTAATGGATTCTGTGTCCTGTGGGTGTAAGAGAAGTACATAGTGATTCACACACATAAAGTACATAGAAGAAGACACAGAATACAACATTTAACGTGCTACTTTAGCTACGATGGGATTTGGGAAACTAGTAAATTAAACGATTTTAAGATTAAGTTTATGGAGTTCTACTTTAATGACAAAATAAACCAGGTGATTAAAGTGGAAATTTCGAGATTAAAGTTGATATTTTGAGGTTTTTTCCACTGTGTCTCTATTTTTTTTTCTTTTCTCTGTACCCTAATAAGCTTTCATATGACACTCAGACGGTGGGCTGTGACTCGCCTTTTCACAGTGACTTTGATATCTGACAACTTCTTTTTTATTTCGGGCACTGTGCGACTTTCTGAGCTTTAACTTTTGATTAACTTCCTTTTGTTGTTTATACAACTGCTTAAACCAACAAATAGTATGTTTTCCCTTGCCTCGACTTGGCATTCGCTGATATTCTTTTTCCCCCCGTGCTTTTGCCATTGTCTTTTCACAGAATGCTGAACTTAATGGAATTGTATTATTTGTATTGATTTGCATATTCAAGAGGCATAATTCTGGGAGGAGTCTGAGAGGGGCAGCAGGCACGTGCATTACATTTCAAGCAGGCCGGGATTTATGTAGCAGAAATGTGTGGCTTACACATTTTTTTGCATCTGAATTTTTTTGTGCGTACGCACATTTCGACTTTTGTTCGTACGCCATGTTTTAGTTTGAATTCTATGCACGGCTTTATGCATGATGCCCCTGGTGTGCCTTTGACAACTCTCCTTGCCAGGACACACTGTAGGATCTACTGAGATGTAGGACTTGGACCATCTGAGAGCATTTCCAGTGTCATAGATGGTGGCTAGAAGGATGTTGTGGTTGACCGTGTCAAAGGCAGAGGAGAGGTCTAGAAGGATCAGGACCAATGACATGTTGGTAGCTCTAGCAAATTGTACCTGGTCGACCACCATTAGTGGTTCCTCTTGAAGCCTGACTGGTTGGTATCGAGCGATCCATTCTGTACAAGGAAGGAAGAGACCTTGTTCAAAACAGCATTTTCAGGTGTTCCCAAGCTTTTCCTGGTTGGTCTCCCATCCATGTACTGGCCAGGCCCGAACATGCTTAGCTTCAGGTGGATGGTCTGTTCTGAAGTGCATGTGGTATGGCAATGAATGTATTTTGAATACTCATAACTATTGACATTGCTGTAATTTTGCATCTATTTAAGGGCAGGTCTTACACACTAAGGACTGAAAATTCTAAATTAGCAAACAGACCCTTCACGTGTGAAACTGGGTACTGCTATCCTTGTGAAAACATATGATAGCAGCTCTGACACACTACAATGGCAAATTTATACTTTTTAAATAAAAGTTATAACAGCACTTCAAGTAAAAATAAAAAAACAGCTGGATAAATAAAGCATATTTTGAGACAAAAATCAAAACATTGGCCAAAATATGTTGGTTTAGCAAGTTCTTCTCCTTTCGTCTGCTCCTATTTAGGGGTCACCACAGTGGATCATCTTGTTCAATATCTTCCTGTCTTCGTCATCTTGCTCTGTCACACCCATCATCTTCATGTCATCTCTCACCACATCCATAAACCTTCTCTTAGGCCATCCTCTTTTCCCCTTGTCTGGCTACTACTCAAAAATGATTTTAAATCTGTAATAAATGGAACACCAACAGAATTTCTGCTCAGGAAGCAAACAATTCACAAATGGTGCTTCAAAACATAATGGCTGTGGCAATAGAATGCAATTCCATGTGTTATTAACCAACATTAAATTTCTGATTTTTAACAGCACTTACAATGGAAAGTCATTGAAAAAGCAACCCAAAGAGGCTCAGTAGCTTTCACACACAGCAGTGTCCAATTTGAGAGATCTGAAAATTGCATCGACTGATGTGTGTTAGTGGTGCAGGGTCTGTAACTAATTGTTGTCCAGTTTTCTAAAATATAACATTTTTGAAAGTGTACCCAATAGAGTAGTAATAGTACCCAATCATTACCATAAGAGTAATAACTATTAAAACAAAATGACCAATGCTGGCATAAAAATCACTACCAATATTACCCTATGACTGTAGAAAAGGAACTGAATTAAGTTCTCCATCTAGCTATTAATATCAGTTCAAACCCAGTAATTTATTAAAGTTATATAAGTAACTAAGACCTTAGAAAGAAACAAATTTATTGTATAATGGGAATACCAATGGTGACAGTTATCTTAAAGATTTCAATTCCCATCTGAAAATACACAGAAGAAATTTGACTTTTGGGGTTCTTAGTTTCTCAAAATATAAAAAAAAAGTTAAGTAATTTTGTCTTCTGGAATGCATGTCTGTGCATTTTATTTTTCTTAATTTTGTCATTTTTATTACTGTTTATTGAATGCTGAAAAGACACAGGACCTCATATAACACAATACAAGTTCACTGAGTCCAGGCACGGAGCAATACAAACAAATTAAAGTAAAGAATCTTCTAATTACCAAATACAGAATTATTACATATAAAGAAACAAGTTTGTTAAAGCACACTGAAAACAAAATAAACAACTGATTAACAGAAGTGGAAACTAGCAATATCTGTCCATTAACTAACTGAAGAAATACTACCAGTTGACCACAGAGGGGATTAAATTGCTTAAGAAAAAGTCCCAAACAGACAGACATAGTCAGAGTCACTCAATGCGGACACATCCTGTAACTTAGCCTCTAAGATTCACAGTCTGAATATCCAGATTTGGTGAATATCCTTTAAGAGTTCAGTTTTGCACTAAATGAAGCACACGTTAAGTTAAGCTGCCGAGCCTCTGAGGTTTTATTCTGAAATATACACTAAGAAGATGAACATAGCCTCTCAGGCTGCATATGAAATAATACTAATAATATAAGAGATACTTTGTCTCTTCTTTTTCTTCTTCTTCTTTCGGCTGCTCCCATTAGGGGTCAAAACAGTGCATCATCTTTTTCCATCTCTTCTTGTCTTCTTGTTCTGTTACATCCACCACCTGCATGCTTTATCACACCACATCCATAAACCTTCTCTTAGGCCTTCCTGTTTTCCTCTTGCCTGGCAGCTCTATCTTTAACATCCTTTTCCCAATCAATACCCAGCATCTCTCCTCTGCACATGTCCAAACCAATGCAATCTTGCCTCTTTGACTTTGTCTCCACACTGTTCAACCTGAGCTGACCCTCTAATGACCTCCTGTACATCCTCTTTACACCCAAAGCTATTGCGCCTCTGACATGTTATTATAAAGTACACACTAGTTACACAGCACTTAATCTCAGAGGTTATCTATCTATCTATCTATCTATCTATCTATCTATCTATCTATCTATCTATCTATCTATATGAAAAAGCAACTATTAGTCATAGTTGTACTGATTTCCATTGGTATATAATCTAAAGCTCTGCAAACAATAGTAAATCAGGTTAACTCAAATATTATAGTAGCTTAAAACTAATCGGTTCTATTAAGAGAAAATCCGTATTTTAGCCTAAATGCAATTATTTGGAGTCGGATTAATGGTCCACGCTCCTATTGGTTAGAAGACATGAGGCTGTAGTGACACTGGAGGGTTTGAAATTTAACATCTGTCTAAACCCACAACCAGGAATAAACACCTGTAATACTATGTGCAATACTCTGTGTCGATGGCTGACATCCTGCACTGTTAAATTGGGACTTATAAGTACAGGTATGTGCAGTTCTAATCACTTTACACTTAGTGAACAAATACATTTTGTAAATATGGATCATTCATTTTATATATGTATTAGCACTTTGTTAACATACAGTACTTAACATTATGGTAATTATATATATATTTATTTCTGCCTTTTCTGCTTGCTGCTCTAAAACCACAGTTTCCTTTAGGATTGATAAAGTTTCTATCTATCTAGCTGTTTGATGCTTGTAAATATTGTATATTATGTACAGTATTAAATGTACTTAACATTAATTTTTAGGTTAATCATTAGTTTTGCTCCATTCACAGCGAGATTATGTTTATAAATGTCATGTGGCTTGTAATTAACTGGGACTACATCATCGTAACAAATACAAGCAAGCCCTCCAAGCCTGTGTTCATTGATGAGCAAACAATAAACCATTTTTTTTTCAAATGTACTGAAGAAAGTGGACACATTTAAGATAATAACTTTTTTTTAATTATATAGTGTCAGAAACTCCACTCTGAGTCATAACAAGGTTGGGGGCAGCCACCCGTATATTTGGTATCCTGGCTACAAAGTTGCAAAAATATGAACAGCACTGATGTGCACAAATCCGAGTCCAAAGCAGACCTGAGGGAATAGGGAAAAGGTGGAGGCTTTAAAAGGGGAAGACAGGAAGTGAAGTCAAAGGGGTCGGGCTCACAAGGGTCTTCAGCCATAGCCTCGAGCCCAGACGTGACATCACAGGGGCTGGAGCCAGAAAGGTCTTCCTCCATAGGCTCGGACCCAGAAGTGACGTCAAGAGGACCAGGTGGAATCTCCAGTGAATGGTCTGAAGGAAAGGAAGGAAAAGAGTCAGTGCACTCTGCCACATCCTGGTTTAATTTGGAATTGCTCTTCTTCAAGCCCTTTAGCTGCCTCCCATACGCACGTTTGTGACAATAGCCCTAAGGAATATATACAGCATTAGTAAGTATAACATTTATGTAATCAGTTACCCTACTTTGTGCTGAATTTACTTTCTTCAAAATATCCAAGCATGGGCAATGTATTATTCACCAGAGGGCTTTTTATGTCCCATTACATTATAATCATAGTGGAACTTTGTTAAATCTGTTTTTAAGAACTAATTTGAATGCCCCATACTCATTTCATTTTAAATAAAGCCAACACAAATAACAGACTTTGATTTTACTCTAAATTGTTTACATTTTTAATCGTAATAAATGTCCAGTAACAAAATTTATTTATTTCTAAAGCATATTTTCATTTATACATGTAGCTCAAAGTGCTTTTCATTTGGAATAAGAAAGTGTGTAAGATTCTAAGATTCTAATGGTTAAAATGGCTTTGTTCCGTACCATCTTTCGCCTTTACGCTTGGTGAAGCTACATTGTTCTTATATGTGAGTGGACGTTTCTTGCCAGGAGGGCTTGCTATCTTTCTCTGATGCAGAACCCTCATCCTCATCTGAGTTCACCTGTTATAGCACATCTTTATTTGAAAACAGCAGTGTCAGATCAGGTGGAGCTTGAATGCAACTGAGAGAATAAAACTGAATAATAAAAAAACAAAAAACCCTAACCTTTGGAAGTATCATAAATTTACACCGGCTGTTACAGACTCAATAATAACAAGAAAAGCAGCTCACTACTCAAAATGGTAAATTCTGGGAAGCGGCCAGGATAGAACCTGCGACCTCTTGATTATGAGTCAGCAGTTCTTACTGCTGCACCACCTAAGCGGTCGTGTCAGTGTTGTACCCTAACCTGATTTCTTTTTCTTCGATTATATTCTTGAATTAAAGCGCACTTATTTTGTTAAACGTGTACCTTTTGTGAAAGTGTTCATTTGATATTTGGATTTCAGTCTTCACACATTATACACACGTCTACATTTTGTCATTAGTAATATAACATGAAAAAAGTTTATTTTGGGTATGTGTTCAACATTTCTTGCATTTCCTGTCATCCTACATTTACACAGATCGTTGTAGACCCAGAACACACATGAAATGCATGTGTTCCAAATAGAGATATATTATTTACCCTCTACTTTACAACTCCAGGCACCTCACACCGAGATAAAGAAGACTTGAGCTGGAAGAGCTTTTTGCCCAAGTTCAGCTGCATCATTCTTGAATAAAAGCAAACTTGTTTTGTTATACTTGTACCTTTTGTGAAAGTGTTTATTTGATATTTGGACTTCAGTCTACACACATTATACACTTCATGTCTATATTTTTTCAATTATTACTAAAACATAAAAAAAGTTCATTTTTTAGTTATGTGTTTAACAATTACTTCCTTGAATTTCATCCTACATTTACACAGATCGCTGAAGACAAGGAACACACATGAAATGTATGTATTCCAAATGATGATATATTTTTTTTCCCTATTCAACACCAGGCACCTCTCATGCAGATAAGGAGCCTTGGCTTGAGCTGGGAGAACTTTTGGCCTAAGCTGAGCTCCATCAAGTTGGGTGGATGGAATAGCAGGCTGCTTGCTGCAATGCTGATCAACACACTTACAAAACAAAAGACGCTGATGGAGAGGTGCGAAGGAATTAAAGGTGGCCCAGGATTACAAGTTTTTTCATAGGCTTAAGGGATTTTAGTGTTAACAGTTAGTTTTGAATTGACTGTAAACTCCTATCCTGGATCCACAGGCAGGCTGTATGTTGTGGCACATAAGATTTTCTTCTATCTAGGCACTCTACCATAAATGTTTAATAGATGGAGTGCTGCTGGTCATCCTTCCAATAAATTCTCCCATCTCAGCAGAGGACTTCTGGAGCTCTGTTAGTGAGACCATTGGGTTCTTACTCACCTCTTTGAACAGGGCTCTTCTAGCCTGGATGCCCACCAGGCCAGTTCTTTGAATAGTCCAAGTACTTCCAAACTTCCATTTCACAATTATTAAGTCCATTGTGCTCCTGGGATCACTGAAAGCTTTAGAAAAGGCTTTATCCTCTTGCTCTCATTTGTGCCTCATTACAGTTTGATTGTGGTGGTCTATAGAGGGTTCCTTGGATTTAATGGCTTCATTTTTGTCCTGCCATACAGTGTGAATTCAGGTACACGTGTGACGGTGACTCTGTTTCACAAAATCAAAATTTATATTTCTTTAAACTGAAGTGGAAATGGAATTCCTTATATTTTTGTAATATTATGGTGTAGTCTCAGCGCAGATTGCTACAATTGGGGATTTGCTGCTCTTTTTATGGCTCTTTGAGGTGATTTGCTATCCTTAAAAGGACTGCTTGCCTTTTTGCACACAGTTCGGAAAAGCTCATGCGACTATGAAATTCACAGTAAGGGGTGAAAACAACAATAACATTTATTTATGTAGAACGTTTTCATTCAAAAGGTGTAGCTCAAAGTGCTTTACAAGATGAAGAAAGAAATTTTTTTATGAAACCAAAATAAGATTACGCAACAAAGAAGGTTATAAAGAATAAGGTCTGATGGCTGGGAGGACAGAAAAAAAAAAACTCCACATGGGCCGGAGGAAAAAAACAAAATCTGCAGGGGTTCCAAGGCCAAGAGACCCCCCAGTCCCCACTGGGCATTCTATCTAACATAAATGACCTCAATGGCTTATGGTTTTCAGGATTCATGTTTTAAGAATTTGATGATGATGGTCATGTAAACATCTGGGGTCCATCAGTGTATGGACTGCATGGTGCCCTGATCAGGTGGTGTTGGTGTAGAACACCACAGAAAACCAGAAAAAGAACAGCAGAGAATAGCAGGAATTAGTATGAACTGTGGAGCCTTAATGAAAATGATAATTCAATGCACATACATCTTAACAGGGATACACTAAAATGAAGCTATGAGAAAGCCAGGTTATAATAATGAGTTTTTATCAGTTTTCAAGTGCTCCACTGTATTAGCCTGGGGAATTTCTATCAGTAAGCAATTCCAGATTTTCGGCGCATAACAGCAGAAGGCCGCTTCACCACTTCTTTTAAATTTAGCTCTTAGAATTATAAGCAGACCCTCATTTGAAGATCTAAGGTTATGATTTGGAGTGTAAGGTGAAAGACATTCTGAGATAGAGGATGGAGCAAGATTATTTAAGGATTTGTAACCCATTTGCAGTATTTTAAAGTCAATTCTAAATCACACAGTTAACCAGTGTAGTGACATCATGACTGGTGTGATGTGCTCAGATTTTCTTTTCCTAGTTAAGATTCTGGCAGCTGCATTCTGCACGAGTAGCCCATCGGTGTATTTTTTGGATGGTCCTGAGAGTAGTACAGTTCAGTAATCTAGTCAACTAAAAACAAAAGTGTGAACTAATTTTTCAGCATCTTGCAAAGTTATAAGGGGTCTAACTTTTGATATATTCCTTAAATTAAAAAAATGCTGTCCTAGTGATCTGATTAATGTGTAATTTAAAATTGATTTCAGAGTCAATAACTACCCTTAAATTCAGCCTAATGGATCAAGTTTATTTCTAATACCCTCACTATATCCATTTTTGCCAATAACTAAGATTTCCTATTTCTCCTTATTTAGTTAGAGAAAATTACTACTCATCCATTCAGAAACACAAGTAAGACATTGGAGCTCAGTGAACCAAGAGATTTGGGGTCATCAGGTGCTATTGATAAATACATCTTTGCGTCTTCAGCAGAGCTGTGGTAGATCACGTTATTCCTTGAGATAATCACAGTTAATGGAATCATGGAGATCAAAAAGAGCAACAGACCCAGGAAAAGATCATAATCGTGTGTATTAAACACAGGCGAAGTGAGAAGTATTCTCTCGATCAAAGTGGTTCAACAGTTACGAAGGACAATGAATTGGGGAAAAGACCTGACCATTGACATGTGCTATTTGCATGTTGGAACTGAAAAGTGGAAAATGAAAATTCAGTGAGCAGCAGGTGGTGCCAGTGTTTATTTGTGTTTTACTTTTCATTTTTGCAGCTTCATTGTGGTTCGGCTGAAAATGAAATTGCAAATGATGTTAATTAATTTTATTTTAATTTTTTGCAGCATTCTTGAGCGTAGACTTTGAAAATGTAATTGCAAAAGAGAGACTGCATTTTCACTTTATAATTTTCATTTTCTTTTTTGCAGAAAATAACTCGCATAGAAAGTGTGGGGGAACGGAATACTTTGTGAATCCACTGTAGGTGGGATATTCTTGACCTTGTCCATAACATACTGATTTAATATTCCTTTTGAGTTGCTGTGGAATGTACAGGGAGATTCACTTGAAAAGAGGCCCAGAATATTCTGTGATAACTCTCGCTAGGATGAAGCAATCTGAACGAAACAATATGCATTGTGCTCCTCAGTATATGGAGCTTTGAACAAGCCGGGATGCCCCTGCGTCAGAGCGATGAAGTAGGTGCTAGACAGCTGTTGCAAAATTGAACCTCCGTTTGAAACTTCTGTGTGCATACTACTCATACCCCCTCACTCTGTCACTCGACTTCTCATCAGGATGGTGGTGTACAGTATTGAGTAGCGCGTCTTCATGGTGCGAACCTATTGGGTCACCAATTTGTTTAAGCGATGTCAGAATCAACTGGATGACTGTGAGTTAATGGAAGGTTGCTTCCAGCAAGATGGAGCAACGTGTCACACATCGGCAAGGAGGATGGAAGAAATTGAGTCCTTCTTTGGCAACAGGGTAATTTCAAATGGGCCTTGGCCACCACGAGTGCCGGATCTGACATCACCAGACTTCTTCCTTTGGGGTCTGCTCAAAGGAAAATTCTATCGGAACAAACCTCGCAATGTGGAAGATTTGAAGGAAAACATCCAACGTGAAATTGCTGCTATTCCTCCCGAGGCGCTTGCCGATACGTTCAGGAACATGGAGCACCTCATCGAAATGTGTCTGCCAGAAAACGGAAACCACTTCCAGCATCGCATGTAATGCAATCAATTACACATATGTCAAGGTATTGAGCATATTTTTTTGGTTCAGATTGCTTCATCCTAAAGAGAGTTACAACAGAATATTCAGGGCCTCATTTGATTGAATCTCCCTGTACTAATTGATGAACTTTGATAGACATGATCTGTATAGTTTTTTAATTTAGTTACAGCTTCCTTGGAGTAAATGTAATGGCTCCTTAGACTATATCTTAAAATACCAGGGAATTTTTGCCAGCAGGTTTTCTTTTATTTTAAGTATGTCCTGACGTAAGAGAGGTCAGAGTCATATTGCGAGTTCACATCTTTTGACTCCTGCCCTGAGTTGCTTTAGTCAGCCAGACCTTTTGTTCGCATCAACAGTAAATGCAATTAGAAAGACACACAAGCTTTATTTTTAATAGCTAGAAACTGCTTTGAAAAAGCCAGCAAGGAAAGAAAAATGTGGCCTGCAGGTTTTATTCCCTATCATCAACTGATTGAAAAATGAATCACTAAATTAATCACTAACAATGAAATTAACTCTTAGAAAATATAAACAGAGTATTATGAAATGTATGCTAATAATAATTCAGTCAATGCTGCAGACCCGCTTATTAAAGAAATCTTTTTAATTAGATGGTATTTGCACAATTACCTTCATAAAGCCAGGGAGAAAATAAAGCATGCATGACAGTAATTAACAAGAAGGAAGTGCACGGCACGCATTCGAGTTTGGGCTTTCCTGCAGCTGGATTGCCTTTGATAGAATGTATCACAGCGCCATCTTGTGAGAAAACCTGTGAATGACAAGCAGCTAATAATCCTACAATTTACAATGTGGTAGTGCAGCTGGATATCCTCCTGGCTTCCATTACCATCACTCTTTTAAATGAAGAATTTTAGTAAAAAATACTTTTGTACTGCAACCATCATCTGAAAGAAAAATATAGGTGATCTCAAAATTATTTTTGAGTTCATAAAAATTACTTATGAATGCTCTGATTTAATTTTTTTTGTTAGATGCCTCCTGATTCACCAGTACAAGAAAACCCCTCACATATCAGATATCATTTGACTCATCTTGATATCTTTGTAGCTGTATTTGTCGATGGTTTCCAAATACAGTGATTCCCCCACTATATCGCGGTTCAGCTATCGCACTACACTACATTGCGGATTTATTATTATTATTATTATTATTACTACGGGGCTCTGCCCCCTGCTCGCTTCGCTCACCCACTGCTAGGTTTGATTTAATGGATAAACAATTTAAAGAGATTGTTATTTTTCATGGGAAATTTCACATATGGTTTATTTTCATTTTTACTTTAAAACTTTTGTAAAAACAATCTTTTTCTCGCGGGACTTATAACACTACTCGCTTTGTGAAGGGGGTGTCTGAACGCACGCTAAAGGGATGCGATCGGTTCAGCTGGTGTCTTGCTGCTGTTGCTGGCCAGCTGTGTGTTGTGCTTTTCGCCCTTTGCATCAATCACTTAAAAGCCAGTACAGCAGCTGTCCTTTTGCCACTTCGCGTCTCTGCCGCTAGCGTTCTGAAGGAGGAGGAGGAGGAGGTGGGGAGGGTGTGAGGGCTGAACGCACACTAAGGAGAAGAGTTTGGATCATCTGCTGACTTGTTGCAGCTGCTGCTAGCAAGCTGCATGTTCTGCTTGTCATTGTTTTAAGAGCTGGGAGCACATGAAGTTTGTCTACCAAAAGCGTTCCAACAACTGCTAGGTTAGATGTCAGTGAACTTGTTTTAAATTGTTTGTAAGTAGGGCGTGACGTACAAAAGTCACAATCTCACGGGTTTTGCTTCCTAAGGTTGTAATGTCTAGTCTCTCGCGTGTCATCAAAGTGTCTCTCCAATATGATCAGGTCTCGTTCACTTCGCTCAAACCCCCCCGAAGGCGCGCTAGGCACACTAAGCAGAAGTGGACAGATCAGCTACTGACTTTGTGCTGCTTCTGCCAAAGATGCCTGTTCTGCTTGTTGCTCTGCGCGTCGATCATTTAAAAACCTGTATAGCAGCTGTCCTTCTGTCTCACTGCCTTGTCTTACGTGACGTTAAAATGTCTCTCACGGATGTCGAATTGTCTTCTGAGAAGATCAAGCCTCGTCTCCCTGGTCTCCCTGCCAAGATTTTTTTTTTATAATAGAGAGATGTTACTCATATCCTTAGCTCGACAACCACATATCATGTGTTTACAAAGTGTGTTTTAATAAGTTTACATGTGTTTAAAGCGTGTAGGAGGGGTATTTTAAGGCTTAAACTATCAAAAAAAAAATGTTTACTTATATGGTCTTTCTATATCACGGATTTTCACCTATCGCTGATTAGTCTGGAACGTAACTTCCATGATAGGCTGATCACTGATCCATAGGGGATCACTGTAGTTCCAAATATGTCTAAACAGAAAATCAACCCAGCAGTCCATATAACTTACTTCCAGAAAGGAAGCCACGGTCCAAGTGTTTTTATTTTATAAGTTTATGGAAATTCAGAGCAAACAATTCACACGAAAAATAGAGACAAATTGATATTACACATAAAAGGAATGCTCTTGCGTAAAGTTTTGAGAAGCCGCAGAGGCTAAAGATGCATCTTTTACACCTGATTTCTGTTGAGCTACTGTAAATTCATTTTTGTTCTTCCTTTGTTCCTCTCCCTCACTTGCACCTCACACAGCACTGGAAATCATGGACCTGCTGGGCCACGGTGGCTTCTGGTTTTCATTCCAAACAGATTCCTAATTACAGGGCAGTCCTTGCTGATAATGAAATTTCGTATTTAACTATATTGCTTGTTAATGCTTTCTTTAATACCAAAAAAAAAAAATGAAATAAACATTGTAGAATTTCCTTTTCTGAGAACATTATCCTTTTGTTTCATAGACTGGAAGAGATTTGCACTTGATAACATATTTAAAAATAAATATGGGGACTGTTATGAACACTAGAATCCCTGAAGCCTACAAAAAAAGCGTGTAATCCTGGGCCACCTTAAATTCCTTCATACCTCTCCATCAGGGTCTTTTGTTTTGCAAATGTGTCGATCAGCACAAGCAGCAACCAGCCTGCTATCACATCACCCCCATCGACGGAGCTCAACTCGGGCAAAATGTTCTCCCAGCTCAAGTCTCTTTATCATGGTGTGAGGTGTCTGGAGTTGTAGAGGGTAAATAATACAGTGTATCATTATGTGGAATACATGCATTTCATGTGTGGTCCATGTCTACAAAGATCTGGGTAAGTGTAGGATGACAGGAAATGTGAGGCAAGAAATGAAAGAAATCCTGAACACATACCTAAAGCAGTCTATTAGCCAGTGAAACTGCTGTGAAGAAGCTGTCTGTTGTTACGGTCCTGCCTTTGTCCAGTCTGATAGCGGTCACGGGACACCGTATCTTTGATTGCCGGTACAATAAATAGTTTTGAGCAGGCAGCAGCCACAGCGCTGCTCTTGTGAAAAGAATGGAAATAAATGCCATCAATTCAAAGACAGAGAGGCAAGTTCGTTGTACCATGTGAACATCACTCAGACAATAAAACTGAATAATAAAAAAACAAAGCACTAACTTTTACAAGTAGACAAAATTTACACCACGTGTTACAGACTTAAATTAAATGTATGTTTTTATTATATTATTGTAATAATAATAGCAGCTCACTACTCTATCCTGGAACCTCTTGGTTATAAGGCAGCAGTTCTTACCTCTAATCCATCCAAGAATACATGTCAATGTTCTGTCGATTGACATTTGAGCTTGGGTTTTTAACTCATTGACAGCAACATGTAAATTGAATGATTTTTTTTTCTTTGGTTATATTTTTGAATAAAAGTGTATGTGTTTATTTGATATTTGGACTAAAGTCTTCACACATTATACACTTCACCTCATTATTAGTAAAAGGTGTAAAAAGTTTCTATTTTAGGTATGTGTTCAGCATTTCTTGCCTCGCATTTCGTATCATCCTACACTTACCCAGATTGTTGTAGACACGGAACACACATGAAATGCATGTATTCCAAATAACAATATATAATTCACCCCATACAACTCCAGGCACCTCACACCTAGATAAAGAGACCTGAGCTCTGAGAATTTTGCAACTGACTTCAGCTCCGTCATCTGGAATGGGATAACAAGCTGCTTGCTGCTTGTGCCAATTGACACATTTGCAACACAAAAGACGCTGATGGTAGAGGTGTGAAGGAATTTAAGGTGGGCCAGGAAGTTAACACAAGAATTGTTGATTTCTTTGTTATTTGCATTTCATTATTAACCATGGCTGGTTAAGAAAACATGAAACAATTAAAACCTAAATGCAGCTGCTTAAAACTAAAATAGCCGATTAAGGGTGTTGGAAAAAAAAAAAACTGCTGAAAACACATTATTTTAACATGGCTTTCTCATAACTTCACTTTAATTTAATCCTGTTACTCTGTATATTCAATTCATTATAATAACTATTCATGGTGGCTCTAAAATCTGTACTAACCCCTACTCTCTCTTCTGTTTCTTTTTCCAGTTTCTTTGAGGTGCCACCATCTACTCAAAGCACTGTGATGTTCCAACATTGATGGATTAAAAGCCAGAAGCCTGCATGACCATCATCATCAAGTCCTTCCGTGAGAACCCTAACTACAAAGAGGACTATTTCATTTATGTTAGGTAGAATGCCCAGAGGGGACTGGGTGGTCTCGTGGCCTGGAACCCCTGCAAATTTTATTTTTTTCTCCAGCCGTCTGGAGTTTTTTTTTTTTTCTGTTCTCCCTGGCCATCGGATCTTACTCTTATTCTATGTTAATTAATGTTGTCTTATTTAAATTTCTTACTTTGTCTTTTATTTTTATTTTCTTCATTATGTAAAGCATTTTGAGCTACTTTTTTGTATGAAAATGTGCTGTATAAATAAATGTTGTTGTTGTTGTTGAATCATAATAGTTGAGTTAACTAAAATTAAGCTTAATATTGGTTGAGGTGTATACCTGCAGCCACTACTGCCCTCCAGGACTGTAAGTGAGGATCCCTTCTCCACATCATAATTTAATTTGTCTTCTTTAAATTAACGCAAAAATAAACAAATACAGTCAAATACCAAGTCTTATTATCTACTAGGCTTGTCTTCCAGTTAGAAAAACTGGTTGGAAAACCTGCGACCACTGCAGCCCACCAGGACTGAGAGTCCCAATGCACATGAAGTTCCAAAAATATTTGAAATGCCCACTAGAGGGGGTAAAGGCATTAAAACCTGGTAAGTCACAGAAAAAATAATGAAGACTCTATAAATAAAAATAATTATTAATCCAAAAAATTGCTTTGTTAAACAAGAAACTGATGAGCAAAAAAAAAAATAACACAGAAGGCAATACCTTCAAAGTATTGTGATTGCTGTTTTTTCTTTCTTTATTTATTTTTGTGCTTTCCTAAAGGACATGCTGATGGCTATTCTGGGTTTTTTGAGGTTGAGGACTGTGATTCAAACATTTATTTCATCCTATGTTGGCCAAGTAATAATTTTTAGCATCTTACTAAGGAACTATTATGAATATTTAGAGGAGGCATCATTTTATAATTGTCACATTGGCCATTGCTGAGGCAATCTCCCAGAATTCCCCAGGGGCATGCTTGCATGATGTCATCGAAGTGACCCAATGAAAAGGTCATTTATGCATCGTTTGTGTATCTGTGCTTGGATAAATCTAAAAAAGGCTTAACATGCACTTCTCTGTATTCTCGTTCTCAGCTTTCTTTCTGGCTTACACATCTGATTTTTGGCTCACGTTTCTGGCTTGATGAAACATTAGTTTGTCTCTACGTTTTTGACCCTGTTGCATTCATTGTTTTGTTTCCACTTTCTCTTCTGATCCCAAAATAAATTTAAAAAAAAAACCATTCTGCTTCAGCAAAACAGAAAGTAGGAAATCCCAAGCAATCACAGTCCCATCATGAATTCTCAGAGGTAAAATCAAAAGCAGCGAAAAAGGGTCACGGAAAGCCAAACAAATTCAGAATAAAAAAGGAAAAGAAATAAACATAGGAGAACTTATCTCTGTCACCACAAGCACATTCAATGAACTGCAAGGGACTGTGTTTTTTTTTTTTTCCCAGCCTTTATAGGACTAAGGGCATTCTATTGTGGTAATGGGCAGGTGCCCCCTACTCTTGGGGGGACCACCCATAAAACACAAGGAACATAGCAGAAGATGTTTCGTAGTACAGTTAACAAATAAAATGAACAAACATAAATGAGCATTTTGAACCCCATTCAGGAGTGGAGCCCTGGGTGATACATAAAAAGAACAATCAGATGCATTCCAGGATTGGAAGACATGCTACATTATTACAGACTCAGTAGCAATTAGACAGCATGGGGATCAGATCCAGGTCTGTAAAATCCTCAAAGGCATTAATAATTTAGATTCAGAAGAATTCTTTGAGGTTAACAGTGAATTGCAATGAAGGGGAAGTGCATTGTGAAATGAAGCCAGGAATCACATCGTTGGTCCAAAAGTTGTGGAAGTCAGGAACAAACAAACGAGACATGGAATTGAAGCAAAAACCTTGACAACCTTTAAGAAGTAGCTGGTTGAGATATTGGGACAGCTTAGCTCTTAGCTAAAGAAGTGAGCCTGATGGGCTGAAAGATTTCCACTCGTTTGTCAAATTTCTTACGTTATGTTCTTATGTTCTTACTTAGGCCATTTTACTGCTTATTTAATTTTTGCACAGCACCCACCATCTGGTGGAAGATGAAGGCCCCATTTTCATACAAAGATACCACTGGATGTCAGTGTATGACATCTGTACATTAAGAGACAGAAACGCAAATAAAGAAGCACATTGTAAGAGTCACTAAGTAACTGCCAACTGAAATATAAATGGTATTGATCATGTTGTTCTCCATCACGTAAATTACATTTTCCCTTGAACGTTTGTTTTACTTAATCCAAATGCTGCCCATGCATCGTTTCATTATAGCGTTATAAACAACAACAACTAATTTTAAATTAAATTACCATTCAGTGGAAATGTATCTTCATTTTGTAAGAAAAAAAATCTAATTACTCAGCAAATGGAACTTCTATTTACTTGTAGCTCTTAATTCCTGATTATGCCGCGCTAACAAACAGCTTCAAAGGCGGCGCAGTCCATCTTTTATTAGGCTCCAGTGCTGAGCGCTGCAGTGCTTTGTGTTGTCATCGGGTTTGCTAAAAGAAATCAATCCTTGAGGATGACTAGCTTCAGAAGGGGCTTTTCAGTTTAAATCTCATTATTTTATTACATCTTGTATTATGAAGGAGAAAAGTGAGTAATAAATAAGCCTTCTCTGCGTCAATTAGTAAACAGTCTAATAGCTTAAATAACTACAGCTTGAAAATTTAAGGGGCTGTGAGGGATGCTGTATTTAATTTTCTTCATTTACACTTGGAATATTAAAGCCGACTGTTGCACAGGGCTTCTACCTCGCTTCTCTTGCTTGATCTAAAAGAGCCATTTTCATCACCTCCCTCTGTCTCCTGGTAGGGAGATTTCTACGGTCATTTGAGGGGTTTCTGGCTGTACCTAAAGTTCTAACGTCTACCAGTTAACGGCTACATCTGTGGGTCTCTCATGTCTTATGACAAAGAACTATTAATGGTTTTCCTGTGCTTGCACATTCCAAAACCTGTGGTTCTTGTGTCCACTTGTTACTGAACTTCTCTTTAAATATTCTTACATAAGAGCCAAGACCACTATCACAATGAGCCAAGTATAAATGACATTTATTATAGCACTGGACCCAATGGAGTCTGCATATTAACAGCTGAGTTCTTAATGCAGACTCACAAGTATGGTGAAGCAAGTACCTTAGATAAGCTACACTCTTACAAATTATTGTAAAGGTGCTAGAGTGATTCTTCAGAGTGATGCAATCTTCTTCTTCATCTTTCAGCAGCTCCTGTTAAGGGTTGCTACAGAGGATCATCTTTTTCCATCTCTTCCTGTCCTCCTCATCTTGCTCTGTAACATCCATCACCTGCATGTCCTCTCTCACCACTTCCATAAATTTTCTCTTAGGCCTTCCTCTTTTCCTCTTCCCTGACAGCTCTAACCTTAGCACCATTCTCTCAATATACCCACCATCTCTCCTCCTTTGTCTCCCAAACCATCTAACCTCTGCTGACTCTCTAATGTCCTCGTTTCTAATCCTGTCCATCCTCGTCACACCCAATGCAAATCTTAGCATCTTTAACTCTGCCACCTCCATCTCTGTCTCCTACTTTCTGGTCAGTGCCACCGTCTCCAACCCATATAACATAGCTGGTCTCACTACCGTCCTGTAGACCTTCCTTTTCACTTTTGCTAATACCCGTCTGTCACAAATCATTCCTGACACTCTTCTCCATCCATTCCACCCTGCCTGCACTCTCTTCTTCACCTCTCTTCCACAATCCCCGTTATTGTGCACTGTTGATCCTAAGTATTTAAACTCCTCCACCTTCGCCAACTCTACTCCTTGCATCATCACCATTCCACTGACCTCCCTCTCATTTACACACATGTATTCTGTCTTGTTCCTACTGACCTTCATTCCTCTCCTCTCTAGAGCATATCTCCACCTCTCCAGGGTCTCTCCAGGGTCTCCTCATCCTGTTCCCTATTCTCTTTTCAGATCACAATGTCATCAGCAAATATCAATGTCCAGAGTGATGCCATAGGGAACAATTTTTGGCTCCTAAAAGATCCATCCACATGAAGGTTCCAGAAAGAACCTGCATTTGTTTAAATTCATAACAAGCTTCATACAGTAAATAACCAGGACTAGATGGTAACCAATTTGTAAAATTCCAATGGGTCATGATTTTAAAAGGACTTATGCTGTATCCAGTAACATAGGCCAAGTCCATGTTGTCTTCATCTGTCACTTAATCTGTCTTGCTAGGTAGTCTACTGTACATTCAACATTTTACATTTTTTTCTACATTTTAGGAAATTTTTCAAAGCACAAAGAACCAACTTCACATACAAAGACCCTTCCCCAGAATTAAATTGTGCTTTGTCAATTAATGGTTCTACGAGGAACCACACAACTCAGTAAAGAACCATAAAGTGTCATTAAAGAACTATCATTTTTAAGAGCGTAGGGTAATTTGCTTACATAACTGTAAGAGGTAGCAATCAACTTAGAGGTAATTTGTACAGTCCAGTTTATACCTTTATATTTGTAGAAATCTAAAGATATTAACACATTTATAAACTAGGAAACGTGCAAACCATCAGTCCTCAAAATAAGGTGGTCCTTATGGAGCAAGCTGAACATTTCCATTTTGGACACACATTTGTTTGTTTTCAGTATGACAAAATATCAAGCATATCGCTGATATAACTTTCGAAAATAGTGCTCGTCACTCGAACACTAATGAAAGAATATATAGGCAATGTTTGCATGTGGGCGATAGTTGTGAGTATTTGATTATTTCCTCATTTGTCGTCTTCCACTTCTCCTATAATTATCATTCTTTCATTCCATATTGTGGAGTATGTGCAGCACATCAATCTAAATTTCAAAAGTAGCGCTGCTCTATCAAATGCTAATATAAAGATATAAAGGCAATGTTTGAATGTGGGCGAAAGTTGAAAAAAATACCACCACACTGCAAGCACATCGCCGATCTAACTTTTGAAAATTGTGCTCCTCAACTGAACACTAATGCAAGCATATAAAGGCAATGTTTGCATGTTGGCAAAATGTTTTGAGTATCTGATGATCTCCGCACTTGTTGGCATCCATTTCTCTGTCATTATTGTACTTTCATTCTATATCGTGGAGTATGTGTGACACATCACCAGTCTTTATTTTCAAAAGTCGTGTTCGTCAACCAAATACTAATGCAAGGATATAAAGGCAATGTTTGCATGTGGGCAAAAGCTGTGAGTACTTGATGATCTCCTTGTTTGGCATCATCCATTTCTCCTTCATTATCATTCTTAAATTACATATCGTGGAGTATGTGTGGCACATCACCAATCTAAATTTCAAAAGTAGTGCTCCTCAACCGAACACTAATGCAAGGATTTAAAAGCAATGTTGGCATGTGGGCAAAATAATAATATTTTCTTTATCAGTATGCTGCTGCTGGAGTATGTGAATTTCCCCTTGGGATTAATAAAGTATCTACTGTATCTATCTATCTATTTTATAGTTCTTTCATTCCATATTGTGAAGTACAGTCATATAAAAAAGTTTGGGAACCCCTCTTACAATACAATACAGTTTATTTTTTGTATAGCCCAAAATCACACAGGAAGTGCCGCAACGGGCTTTAACAGGCCCTGCCTCTTGACAGCCCCCCAGGCTTGACTCTCTAAGAAGACAAGGAAAAACTCCCAAAAAAACCTTGTGGAAGAAACCTTGGGAAAGGCAGTTCAAAGAGAGACCCCTTTCCAGGTAGGTTGGGCGTGCAGTGGGTGTCAAAAGAAGGGGGTCAATACAATACAATACACAGAACAGAACGAATCCTCAATAAAAAATAAACATTTTTTAGAAGTATGGAGCAGAATTTAACAGTAGATGATATCACATAATAAGATTTGGATAATTTTAGACTCCTGGAGACCTCATCCATCAAGCTGCCTCCCCCATTTGGCCATTCCACGGCTGAAACAGTGTTGGGCCAGCCAATCCAATGAAAGGACCCCTCTTTCTCACGTTTCCTGCGATCCTCCATCAGGGATGACTTTACCTTAGGCAGGCAAAACAACAACCTCTTAATTCTTTGGATTTTTGTTTATCATTGGCTGAGCTTTCAAAGTAGCAACTTCCTTTTAATATATGACATGCCTTATGGAAACAGTAGTATTTCAGCAGTGACATTAAGTTTATTGGATTAACAGAAAATATGTAATATGCATCATAACAAATTAGACAGGTGCATAAATGTGGGCCCCCCAACAGAGATATGACATCAATACTTAGTTGAGCCTCCTTTTACAAATCTAACAGCCTGCTAGACGCTGTCCTCCTATAGCCTGATATAGATTCTGGATGGAGGTATTTCTGACCATTCTTCCATACAAAATCTCTCCAGTTCAGTTAAATTTGATGGTTGCTAAGCATGGACAGCCTGTTTCTCAAATCATCCCATAGATTTTTGATGATATTCAAGTCAGGGGACTGGGACATCCATACCAGAACATTGTACTTCTCTCTCTGCATGAATGCCTTTGTAGATTTCCAACTGTGTTTTGGGTCATTGTCTTGTTGGAATATCCAACCCTTGCGTAACTTCAACTTTGTAACTGATGCTTGAACATTATCCTGAAGAATTTGTTGATACTGGGTTGAATTCTTGCGATCCTCGACATTAACAAGGGCCCCAGTCCCTGAACTAGCTACACAGCCCCTCAGCATGATGGAACCTCCACCAAATTTGACAGTAGGTAAGCAGGTGTTTTTCTTGGAATGCGGTGTTCTTCTTCTGCCATGCAAAGCACCTTTTGTTATGACCAAATAACTCAATTTTTGTCTTATCAGTACAAAGCACTTTGTTCCAAAATAATCTGGCTTGTCTAAATGAGCATTGGCATACAACAAGCGACTCTGTTTGTGGTGTGAGTGCAGAAAGGGCTTCTTTGTGCAAATTGTGCTGAATTGTAGAACGATGTACAGATACACCATCTGCAGCGAGATGTTCTTGCAGGTCTTTGGAGGTGATCTGTGGGTTGTCTGTAAGCATTCTCACAATCCTGCCCATATTCTGCTCCTGTATTTTTCTTGGCCTGCCAGACCTGCTGGGTTTAACAGCAACTGTGCCTGTGGCCTTCCATTTCCTGATTACATTCCTTACAGTTGAAACTTACAGTTTAAACCTCTGAGATGGCTTTTTGTAGCCTTCCCCTAAACCAGGAGACTCAACAATCTTTGTTTTCAGATCTTTGGGGAGTTGCTTTGAGGATTCCATGCTGTCACTCTTCAGAGGAGACTCAAAGGGAAGCACAACTTACAATTGACCACCTTAAATACCTTTATATCTCATGATTGGATACACCTGTCTATGAAGTTCAAGGCTTAACGAGCTCATCCAACCAATTTGGTGTTGTAAGTAATCAGCATTGAGCAGTGACAGGCATTCAAATCAGCACAATGACAAGGGGACCCACATTTGTGCACAGCCAGTTTTTCACATTTGATTTAATTTCATACAACTGAATACTGCATCACTAAAAATCTTTGTTCGGAAAACACCGCAGTACTCAGATGTTCCTAGGAAATGAAAGACATACCACTGGTATCTTTTTTGTGGAAAGGAGAGTCAATTATTATGCAGGCTGAGAGGGGTTCCCAAACTTTTTTTTTTTTGGTATGTGTGAAAAATCATCAATCTAAATTTAAAAAGTAGTGCTCCTCTGTCAAACACTAATATAAAGATATAAAGGCAATGTTTGCATGTGGGCAAAAGTTGAAAAAATTAAAAAAATGCACCACAAAGCAAGCACATCACCGATGAAACTTTTGAAAATTGTGCTCCTCAACCGAACACTAATGCAAGCATATAAAGGCAATGTTTGTATATTTGGCAAAAGTTGTGAGTATTTGATGATCTTTGTGTTTGTTGGCATCCATTTCTCTGTCATTATCGTACTTTTATTCTATATGTGTGGCACATCACCAGTCTAATTTTCAAAAGTCATGCTCCTCAACCAAATACTGATGTCAACGATATAAAGACAATGTTTGCATGTGGGCAAAAGTTGTGAGTATTTGATGAACTCCTTGTTTGTCGGCATCCATTTCTCCATCATTATCATTCTTGCATTCCATTAGTTGTGTGGCATGTTAGTGAGACATAATATTAGCCAGCTTGTCAATGGCTCTGTATTTAGGCTTCTGTCTTTTTCTGTCTTTGCCTTGCCGCTCAGGAGATGTTACCAATGGAGTTCTCTTTTGCAAATTCACAAAATGTAGCACTGTATTTTGCAATTATAATGATCACTTTAGTTTTAAACATTTATCCATCTGTCAAGCACACATTTTATTTCCCATTGTAAATGCCGTAGTTGATGGACTGACATCCCGACTGGGATTGAGGATAAATCCTTACCTGGCTGGGAGGCCATTATGGAAAGACAGTTTGGTTAGATATGCAGCC
This sequence comes from Erpetoichthys calabaricus, assembly GCF_900747795.2. Lineage (NCBI taxonomy): Eukaryota > Metazoa > Chordata > Cladistia > Polypteriformes > Polypteridae > Erpetoichthys > Erpetoichthys calabaricus. The sequence goes on from NC_041394.2 coordinate 6,383,630, forward strand.
TGGCCGGGATCGTTCCTTATTTTGCCCCAGTTGGTGTGAGGTAATAATGGATAGACTGGGGTTAACAGCATATAAAGAACAATCAAGTCCTCAGTACAGTAGGTGGCAGTGTTTGCTGCCCCTAGGGATATGTCATACACGTAGAATGGGAATGCAGCCCTTTCTGGTTCGTCATGGGGCCATCAGGGTGGTGCTGCCAGAAAAGGACTTCACTGTTCTACGGAGCTTCAGTCTGGCCTGGAAGTGCTTCACAGTTGCAATTCTACGGCAGGTCAGATATAAAAGAGGCCACTTTCTCTCATTTGAGAGTTTGGAGTCAGGTATAAGAGAACAACACTTGCTGGAGGAAATAAGGAGGACTGAGGGTAGAGGGAAAGAAGGATGGACAGATGAGTTGTATTGTGGTTATCTATATATATAAAATCCCTATGTGCGTCCAGGTGTCCGTGAGTGGGTGTCTTCTGATGAAGGGCGCATGCGCGGGGCACGGTGCGACTCGCGATATTACTGTCAGAGAAAGTTAGAGGCGTTTTACGGAAATACAAACCAGTATTACTGCGAGAGGAAATTAAAGGTACACAATACAGTGACGCATATTACAGCCACATACAAGCCAGTATTACTGTCAGAGGAGATTAAAGGCATATTACCGACGCGCACGCCTGTATTACCGCCAGAGAAAATTAAAGGTATATTACAGATGTACAAGCCAGCGGACGTACAAGACGGTATCCTTCAATAAGAGCGCGCACAAAAAGGCGAACCTCAAAAGGGCGAACTCAATTGGGCGCAGCGAATAAAGGCGCACGTAAATAAAGATCTGCACCTTTGTTGCTCTTCACATATTTCAGAGCCATTTGAACTAAATTATCTATGAACGCCTTTATTCACCGCGCTCAATTGAGGTCGCACTTTTGAAGCTCACCTTTTTGTGCGCGCCCTTATTGAATAGAGCCGTACAAGACAGTATTACTGTCACAGAAAATTAGACACACAATACACGGCGGCAGCCCACGAAGAACGGTCAGCTCAGCAAGTAAACATCAACAAAAGAAAGGCTGAAAGAAAGAAAAATACGACCAACAAAAAGAATGAGGTCAAAGTCCCTTGCCATTTAATATAGACTGTTCCTACTAATGTTTATGCACTACTGTTCTAGCACCCGTTATTGTAACGGGCTAAATGACTAGTTTGATTATAAAAGCCTGTAAACGGAGGCTGTATAAAACACTTGATTTGAATCCAGGACTGAGTTGGTGCAACTGTGTCTGAGGTCTGGGACTTGGTGGTCCCCCCACTACTGGCCACACCGTATTTGATGCTCAGCAGATGTTGTTGCTGTTCTTTTCCTTTGTACAACGTCACCCTCTGGAGTGGTTTTTTCATAAGAAAGATGCAAACCCCAGTATATTTTGCAGCGGTTGCCATTACCCACATGTTTTGCTTTACTGACATATTATGTCAAAAGCTTTCAAGTAAGATCAAGATCAAGGTTCTAGCCCTAGTGGCTCACAACTAATGGACCCATACCTTAACCTTTTATTTACAGTGGCATGCAAAAGTATTCAATCAATAATTTTCTGCACAACAAAAGATCTGTAAACATATTTATCCATTCAGTATTTTTAATGGGAACTCTTATGCATTTCCAAAGTCAGACTAAACCATTTGTCTACAGATGTTTAACTGAAGAAGACAAGATTTCAAAGTTAGTGTTTGCATAAGAATTTAGAGCGCTGTGCTTTGGAAGCTCCAGGTTTACACAAATGACAAATGAATAACACAAAGGTGACCATCATTTGACAGTCATAATTAAACATAATGAGCTGCTACTTGTGAGTTCTTCATATCTCTCTGGTAATTAAAAGACCCCTGTGTAAGGGCCATCATCTTTCTTGGACAATCACTGCAAAAATCAAGACAAACGAGCATCCTGCTGATGTGAGTAACACAGTCATTGAAATACACAAAGCAGGAAAAAGGGCTACAAAAAAATATCAAAGAGTTTGATTGTCCAGTTAAGCACATCATAAGAAACTGGAAGGTTCATCAGAGCCCCCAGACTCTTACTAGAACAGGCCGTTCCTCAAAACTAAACATCAGAGCAAGACATTGACTGGTGACAGAGGTCTCTAAAAATCCAACCGTCACTCTTAGAAGACTGCAATGCTCTTTGGCTGAAAATGGAGTGAAGGTGCAGGGGTCCGCAATTTCAAGAGCTCCCCATAAAACAGGGCTCTACAGGAGGTACCAAGAAAGAAGCCATTCCTTGTACTCACAGGTGGCGCAGTGGTAGTGCTGCTGCTTTGCAGTAAGGAGACTGTGGACGATTGTCGGTTCGCTTCCCGGATCCTCCTTGTGTGGATAGCGCTTTGAGTACTGAGAAAAGCCCTATATAAATGTAATGAATTATTATTACAGTAATCCCTCCTCCATCGCGGCGGTTGCGTTCCAGAGCCACCCGCAAAATAAGAAAATCCACAAAGTAGAAACCATATGTTTATATGGTTATTTTTATATTGTCATGCTTGGGTCACAGATTTGCGCAGAAACACAGGAGGTTGTAGAGAGACAGGGACGTTATTCAAACACTGCAAACAAACATTTGTCTCTTTTTCAAAAGTTTAAACTGTGCTCCATGACAAGACAGAGATGACAGTTCTGTCTCACAATTAAAAGAATGCAAACATATCTTCCTCTTCAAAGGAGTGCGTGTCAGGAGCACAGAATGTCACAGAGATAGAGAAAACAATCTCTAGCAAACAAATCAATAGGGCTGTTTGGCTTTTAAGTATGCAAAGCACCACGGCACAAAGCTGTTGAAGGCGGCAGCTCACACCCCCTCCGTCAGGAGCAGGGAGAGAGAGAGAGAGAGAGATAGAGAGAGACAGAGTTTGTTTTTCAGTCAAAAATCAATACGTGCCCTTCGAGCTTTTAAGTATGCGAAGCATCGTGCAGCATGTCGTTTCAGGAAGCAGCTGCACAAAAGATAGCAACGTGAAGATAATCTTTCAGCATTTTTAGACGAGCGTCCGTATCGTCTAGGTGTGCGAACAGCCCCCCTGCTCAATCCTCATACGTCAGGATCAGAGAAAGTCAGCGCAAGAGAGAGAGAGAAGAGTAAGCAATCTAGCTTCTCAGCCATCTGCCAATAGCGTCCCTTGTATGAAATCAACTGGGCAAACCAACTGAGGAAGCATGTACCAGAAATTAAAAGACCCATTGTCCGTAGAAATCCGTGAACCAGCAAAAAATCCGCGATATATATTTAAATATGCTTACATATAAAATCCGCGATGGAGTGAAGCCGCGAAAGGCGAAGCGCGATATAGCGAGGGATCACTGTATTATTATTAAGACGGTCCACATAAAAGCACATATGGAGTTTGTTATAAAGCATGAGAGAGACTCAGTTAAGATATGGGAGGTTTTATGATTGGATGAGACTAAAATTGAACTTTTTAGCCACACTTCAGAGGTACGGTGTGCATGACATAAAACTAACACTGCCTATGCATCACGAAACACCATACCTACAGTGAAATATGGTGGTGGCAGCATCATGCTATGGGGATTTTTTTTATGTTTTGGGAACTGGGAATCCCGTCAAAGTTGAAGGGACAATGGATGGACACAAATTCCTCACAAAACTGCAGGAGAACTTGTTCCAGTCTGCTGTCAGCCTGCTGTGGCTTAGGAGAAGATTCATCTTTCAACATTTCAATTTCAATTCTTTATTGTCATGTGTACAAGTACCATGTACAATGAAATGCTTGCTTGCATGTGCCCCCGCAGACAGTGAACATAGACAAAAAAAAACCACAATAAATAAATGAATATAAATAAGTAAATAAATAAAACCAGAATCCTATGAATAAATAGAGACAGTGACCTTAAGCATAAAGACAAATCAACACTGGAATGGCTCAAAAACAGAAAGGTGAATGTTTTGGAGTGGCCAAGTCAAAGCCCTGATCTTATTCCTATTGAGAATCTGTGACACTGTTTGAAAACTGCCGTACAGAGGCAACATCCCACCAGCCAAGGGGATCGCAATCAATTCTGCCAAGTAATGGGGAAGGATCTCTTACTCAACATTTCAGAGATGGAGTGGAAGGCAGCCACGCACAGAATTCACTCAAGCTCCATATGCGCAAAGCATTCAATTATTCAACTCAAAAAAGTGTTTAAAATTATGAAGGGAATTAGTGCAGTGGATCGAGACTGTTATTTTAAAATGAGTTCATCAAGAACACAGGGACACAGTTGGAAACTTGTTAAGGGTAAATTTCGCACAAACATTAGGAAGTTTTTCTTTACACAAAGAACGATAGAAACTTGGAATAAGCTACCAAGTAGTGTGGTAGACAGTAAGACGTTAGGGTCTTTCAAAACTCGACTTGATGTTGTCTTGGAAGAAATAAGGGGATAGTACTGGCGAGCTTTATTGGGCTGAATGGCCTGTTCTCGTCTAGAGTGTTCTAATGTTCTAATGTTCAAAATCTTTTATTTCATCTATCTCACTTAAAATTGCCCAAAATGTTTCCAGGGTAAGATCCAACCTTTGAATGTTGTAATCGAGCTCCAGCCTCACTTGGCCACTTGTTTTGGGCCTGCACCAAATTAACATCATTCTGGACCAAAATCTTGAAATGCCTATCAGACAGCCTTGGGGTCACAATCCCTCCTAATCCACTAACAGCTGTGTCTGGTGGGCTCACAGAGGGGCTTAAAGTGGCTTAGGCGGAGTGATGGCTCTGAGGCTAGGGATCTGCGCTGGCAATTGGAAAGTTGCCGGTTTGAATTCTGTAAATGCCAATAGGGACTCTGCTCTGTTGGGCCCTTGAGCAAGGCCCTTAACCTGCAATTGCTGAGTGCTTTGAGTAGTGAGAAAAGCGCTATATAAATGCAAAGAATTATTATTAATTATTATTAAAGTGGAGAAGGGCAAACAAACTGGAATTGCCTTTACTTCACTATTAGCACGTAGACTTGTTTTGCTCAACTGGAAGAATCCTAACCCACCTGTTTTAAGTCAGTGGGCTACTGATGTTATATATTGTTTGAAATTGGAAAAAATCTAATTCTCACTTAGAGGATCTGTGCAAAACTGTTTTAAAACCAGGCAGGTTATTTTAGAATAAGCATTTAAATTGGGGGAAAAGACTCCTTTCTCTCTTTACTTCTCTCTATTTTACTCGGGCTGTTGGCCTTCCTTTCTTTCTCATGGGTGGAGGTTGATTTGAGTTTAGTTTTGCTAAATTTTGACTTTGATTGTATAGAATGTTATATGTTTTTAATAAATTCAATAAAAAAAAAACAAAAAACAAAAAACTAGGACATACTTACATACCGCAAAAAAATGAAGGCTGTTACTGTAGAAAAAGGCATCTTGCCAAAGTTAGAATGTGTAGGGCTTGAATACTATACGGTACTTATACTAACACTAACTTTGGAGTTTTTCTTCTTCAGTTAAATATCTACAGAAAATGGTTTATTTCGACTTTGTCAAAGTGAACTTTATTGTCATCTCAACCATATACAAGTATACAGATAGACGAAATTGTGAAGCTCAGGGTCCACAGTGTAACAACATGACATGCAAATAATAAATTAAAAATAGAATTAAAAATTTAAATTTAAAATTAAAACACAAACAAGACAAGACATTGTGCAAAGACGAGACAAAGAAGTAGCAGCAATATTGATGTGTAAGATATGTAATATAATAAATAAATAATAGATATAGATAATACAGAAATGATCAGTGTATGATAATAGTTGTTTAAGACGTGTAAACAATGACAGGTCAGAATGTTTCACAGCAGAAGGATAACAAGAGTGTCAAAATCCTTAAAGGTATCTCAGTATGAGATTTCCAGTTCTTCTCTCCCTGCACACTCGTCTTTACAGGACAGTGGCTCGCATGTATAAAAGTTCTGTTTTTCGAGGTGGTTGAGGCCGTGTAGAAGATCCCAGGGGGCAGCCTGGTGTTAAGGAATCTAACAGCTTGGGGGTAAAAACTCTCCTGCAGCCTGGCAGATCTGGCTTTGATGCTGCAGTAACTTCTCTTGGATGGCAGAAGTCTGAAAAGTCCATGTGAGGGGTGTAAGGGGTCCTGCACAATGCTGCAGGACTTGCAGACACTGTGTTTGTAAAATATGTCCTGCAGTGAAGGGAGAAGCACACTAATAATGTTCTCTGCTGTCTTCACTATCCTTTGCAGGAGCTTGCGGTCAGATATGTTGCAGTTGCCATACCAGGCAGTGATGTAGCTGGTCAGAACACTCTCAATGGTGCCTCTGTAGAACTTGGTGAGGATGGAATGGGGAAGACTTGCTCGCTTCAGTCGCCTCAGGAAGTGTAGTCTCTGCCGGGCTTTCTTGATTAGTGATGAGGTGTTATGTGTCCACGTAAGTTCCTCAGTTATGTGCACACCAAGGAACTTGGTACTCCTAACAGTCTCCACATCTAAACCGTTGATGTTGAGTGGGATGTGGGCAGGACGTGATTTCCTGAAATCCACGATTATCTCTTTTGTCTTGTCGACATTGAGAGATAGAGTGTTGTCTTTCACACATGCAGACAGCCGTTCCACCTCATCTCTGTATGCTGTTTCATCATCCCTGCTTATCAGTCCCAGCACTGTTGTATCATCCGCAAACTTGATGATGTGGTTGGTGTTGTACGTGGCTGTGCAGTCGTGAGTCAGCAGGGTCAACAGCAGTGGACTAAGCATGCAGCCCTGTGTTGAAGCCCATCCGAACTGACTGGGGCCTCTCTGTCAAGAAGTCCATGATCCAATTGCAGAGGGTGGTGTTCAGTCCCAACCTGCTCATTTACATTTGGAAAAGTATTGTTACAGCATAAGAGATCACATTGAAAATACTGAATGGATAAATATGTGTTGTTAAAGTGGACAAATAAAAAGATAAAGAGCTGGGGTGACGCCACAACCCTGTTTATTATAAGGCAAAAATAAATGCAGCTTTTCAGCAACAAAGAAACATCACTAAGGATACGAGTCTCAGATCAGACTATCCAAGATGCTGAAGCAAGCAAGCTGCAAACAATTCCCTGGTTCTGTGAGCTCTAAGATCCAATTGTGGGCTTTGCATGTCATTTGAAGGCCTTTAGTTTCCAGATGACACATCCAAAGTGCTCTGAGGGTGCTGTACCTGTGCCAATACCCTACTGGTGCTCACTGGACTACTTTACAGATGGCTTCTCCAGGTATTCCCACCCCCTCAGACAGTCTGTGTGTCCCTCTTAGGTCCAGACGCAGAGTCGCTACACTGCCTTCTCCTCCAAAAAACTTAACATGAAGTGAGACATTATGGGGGATGCTATGAGATCTAGTCAGGCCTCCTGCAGCAGTCATGAGCAAAATCGAGAGGGTCACCAGCATTGGTGCTACACCAGTCCTCCCAACTGCAGTTGCTAGTCTGTTCTATCCCACTGGTAACACCAGTGTAACAACCTGAGACGGTGCAAAAGACAGAAGAATTTTTGGAAATTTAGATCATTTTAAATTTTCTGTGCCTTCCTAATTTTCAGATATGGTTTTTGTTTTGGGGTTTTCTTGACCCAAGGAGTCTATTTCTTCTATTAGTTTCTTCATTACATGTATGCTATTTGATGCAATAATTTATTTTCCCCATTTTAGTCACTTTGTCCCTTTGCCTGGTCATTCAACAACAACAACAATAACATTTTTAATTAGCACGTTTTCATACAAATGATGGAGGTCAAAGTGCTCTACAAGATGAAGAAAGAAAAATGAAAAATATAAAAATAAGATTATGCAATACTAAGTAACAAAGTAACAAAGAATAAGGTAAGGTCCGATGGCCGGGAAGGACAGAAAAAAACAAAAAAAACTCCAGACGGCTGGAGAAAAAACAAAATCTGCAGGGGTTCTGAGACCACAACACCACCCAGTCCCCTCTAGGCATTCTACCTAACATCAATGATCTCAATCAGTCCTCATGGCTTTCAGAATTCACATTAAAGAATTTGATGATGATGGTTATGTGATCAATCAATGTATCAATGTATGGACATTACGGTGCTTTGATCGGGTGGTGGTGACGCAGATCGCCACCACAGAAAACCAGAAAAAGAACAGCAGAGAATAGTAGGGGTTAGTATGGACTGCAGAGCCTTGATGAAAATGATAATTCAATACACATAGAACTTAACAGGGTTACGCTAAAATGTAGCAGAGAAAGCCATGTTAAAGTAATGAGTTTTTATCAGTTTTGTAAAGTGCTCCACCGTATTAGCCTGGAGAATTTCTATCAGTAAGCTATTCCAGATTTTAGGCGCATAACAGCGGAAGGCCGCCTCGTCACTTCTTTTAAGTTTAGCTCTTGGAATTCTAAGCAGACACTCATTTGAAGATCTAAGGTTACGATTTGAAGTGTAAGGTGACAGCCATTCCAAAATATAGGACTGAGCGAGATTATTTAAGGCTTTGTAAACCATCAGCAGTATTTTAAAGTCAATTCTAAATGACACAGGTAACCAGTGTAGTGACATCAGAACTGGTGTGATGTGGTTAGATTTTCTTTTCCTAGTTAAAATTCTGGCAGCTGCATTCTACAGGAGTTGTAACTGATTGATGACTTTTTTGGGTGGTCTTGAGAGGAGTGCGTTACAGTAATCTAGTTGACTAAAAACAAAAGCATGAACTAATTTTTCAGCATCTTGCAAAGTTATAAGAGATCTAACTTTTGCTATATTTTTTAAGTGAAAAAAATGCTGTCCTAGTAATCTGATTAATATGTGATTTAGAATATAGGTCAGAGTCAATACTTACCCCTACATTCCTTACCTCTGTCTTGACTTTTAAGCCTAATGGATCAAGTTTATTTCTAATAGCCTCATTATATCCATTTTTGCCAATCACTAAGTTTTCTGTTTTCTCCTTATTTAGTTTGAAAAAATTACAACTCATCTTTTCGTCCATTCATGTTGTTTTTCACTCTGCCCACCTGCCACACTATTCCCTGGCTCTGTGAGCTCCAAGGTCCTCCATTGGATTTGCATGATAGCCAATGGGCTTTAGCAGCCAGGAGATGTATCCAAAGTGCTCTCTGAGTGGTGTACCTGTGGTCTCTGCCTGCTGGTGTTCCTGGGGCCGCTTTATAACCAGCATATCCAGCTATTCCTCTGTCCTCTACCACCTGAGGAGTGCACCCTTCTTAGGTCTGGAACTATTGTACTAAGTTACTGAATCTGTCATTGTCCTTGAGATGGCACTATTGGATCATTGCACATTTCTCAGTCCTCCACATGGTGGTGTTACGACAGCAGGGGACTTGTTAACTGATGAAAGAAAATTAATTAGATTTGTTTTAATTGCATTATAAATATTACAAAAGCTGCCAGTGCAAGGATTGATCTTTTCAGGTTGATCCTCACACAGCCTTGGAAGAGTTCCCCATTCTGCATACTGATCCATGTTTATGAGGGGTCATTCCTGATTAGTTCTGTTCTCTGGTAATTATTTCATTGTGCTGAAGTCAGGAAGAAAGGGACGCCTTAAAATGCCCTCTCTCTAAAAAGGCTGAACTGACAGTTTAACGGAATTACTGCATGGAAATCCAATATGTCTTTCTTTAAAGGCCAAATGTTTTAATCTCCTGGTGTCATTCTCTGTCAGAGAGCGTGGCATTCATGTCTTTTGTTAAGAAAGGCATCAGGATTTCTGCACTTTGATGGATAAAGAACACTGGTGTTTAAGAGCGAGCACTCCTGCACATTTGCCCAGATTTTATTTCCCATATTCACCCACCAAGTAATCCAAATGTAGCTGTATATTAATTAACTTTTTTTTAACATAACCAGACATCTGGGCTGCACTGGCATCCCTTCAAGTGTCTTGCTTTTGATGTTGTGACAGGAATTTAAAAAAAAAATAGGAATATGGGAATGAATGGATGAATAGGACGATATTCAGGATTGTGCAAGTAAGTGGACACCAGGGGGGCGTAGATCTCCCCAAACCTTGGACACAACAGACACTGGTCCCAAGTCCAACACATCTCTGTTCAGCTGTGGGAAACGCTTCTGGCTTGTTCCCCACAGTGGGACAGTACAGTATAGCACCAAGCACAAATACATTGTCCTTCTCTCTCTCCTTTCTCTTCTTCATCTCCACACCTCCTCGCATGCTTCGTTCACTTCCTCCTGACGCTGGCTCCCCGAGTTATGGCAGCTGGCCCCTTTTATAGAGCACCCGGAAGTGCTCGAGGTGTTCCATGATCTCCTTACACCTACACTTTCTGCAGAGGAGGACTCAGCCATTCTCCATACACCCCCTGGCAGTGGCCACTGGTCCCAGCAGGGTTGAGCTTCCCTGCTCTGTGACACTGTAGCAAGCCAGGGGGGCTGCCCTCTGTCATCCCCGGGGTAGGTATTGTTCCATCCAAGCTCATTCCCCCGGTCTTTCTGTTATGGAGGCATCCTGGCCAGGTAAGAATTCTGGCTGTCCATTACAAGAGGGATAAAGCTAATGTCATGCACAGTGAAAATTTGGAAAAGTATTACAGAGTGTAGGTTTAGGGAAGAGACCACCATAGTGGAGGAGCGGTTTGGTTCTGTTCCAGGGAGATGAACAGCTGATGTAGTCTTTGCTTTGAGACAACTCATAGAGAAACATCGAGAAAAGCAGAAAGGTTGGCAAGTGGTGTTTATCAATTTGCGAAAGGCTTATGATAGGATGCCATGTCAAGAGGTTTGGAGGTGCATGAGAGAGAAAGGAGGACCAGAGAAGTGTATGAAGATTGTCCAGGATATGTATGAGGGAGTAAGGACTCGGGTTTAACACTAAAACTACTAAAGCCTACGAAAAACTCATAATCCCAGACCACCATAAATCCGTTCGCACCTCTCCATCAGCGTCTTTTGTGTTGTAAATGTGTCGATGAAGAACCCTCATTCTCATCTGAGTTCACTTCTATTATAGAACGTCTGTAGACTGAGAGAATAAAACTGAATATAAAAAATGCTACTCTTTACAAGTACCATACATTTACATTGGCTGTTACAGACTCAAATCAAATGTATGTTTTTTTTGTATAATAGTAACAATAAGAGCAGCTCACTACTCAAAACGTTCATTTTGTGACATGGCAAGGCTCGAACCTGCGACCTGTTGATTATGTGTCTAAATTCTTACCGTTGTACTACCAAAGAAGTCGTGACAACATGCCACATTAATCCGATTTCTTTTTCTTCGGTTATATTCTTGTGAAAGTGTTTATTTGATATTTGGACTTCAGTCTTCACACATTATACACTTAATGTCAAAATTTTGTCGCTAGTACTAAAATATGAAAAAAGTTTGTCTTTTAGGTATGTGTTCAACATTTCTTGTATTTCCTGTCATCCTACACTTGCATAGATCTTTGTAGACAAAAACAATGCATGTGTTCCAAATAACAATATATTTTATGGCCTATACAGCTCTTGGTACCTGACTCCCTTTTAAACAAGGCTTGAGCTGGGAAAGGTTTTTGCTGTTTCTGTGGCGGTGGGAGGATGGGATAGCAGGCTGCTTGCTGCTTGGGTTTATCAACACCTTTACAACACAAAAGATGCTGACGGAGAGGTGCGAATAGATTTAAGGTGTGCCTGGTTTACAAGTTTTTCTGTAGGCTTTGGTAATTCTAGTGTTTAAAGTAGTGTTGGGGGTAACAGACAAGATCACAGTTGGAGGAGGTCCTACACCAGGGAGCTTCTTGAAGTCCTTACCTTTGTGATCAGATTATGGATGTGCTGAATTTTAGGATAAAATCCAGTCCTCCTGGTGCAGGCTTTTTGCTGATGACAACGTGTTGTGTGGCACCAGAAAAGAGGAAGTTGGAAGAACTGAGAAGGGCTTTAGAAGCAGAAGACAGAATATATGAGGTTTAATGATGATCAGGATCCAGAAGTTAGCTGGCAGAGCTGTTGAAATTTAAATATCTAGGATCAGTGGTGGCCCAAGATGTAGAATTAGTTGCAGTGATAACCGACAGAGTCCAATGTGGAACGAAAAATGGAAAGAAGTTATAAGAAATGTTGTGTGATCAAAGAATTAAGGTGAAGGTTCAACATATGGTATTTAAGACAGTGCTCAGACCAATAATGATGGATGCAGCTGGATGCAGCTAGGAAATAAAGGGAGCACAGAAGAAGAAGTGAGATGTGGCAGAAATGAGAATTTTGAGATTGTGAGCAGGGGGGCTGAACGACACCCCTAGAAGATATGGACACTCTTAAAAAAAAACCCTCTTAAAAACGCTGATAGACTACCTTCACATTGCATATGCATACTTACAAGCCTGAACAACACCTGTCCTTTTGGTTAATTACTTTGTTTCTTTCTCTACCAGACATCTTCTGCTCCTGTTGCAGGTCCCACTCCCATTGTGCTCCCCTATGATGTTTGCCTATTCTTTTAAACGAAAACTAACTGCATACTGAGCTCATTTTACTTCTGAAAGAGACATGTTTGTTTGAAGAGTTTGAATAAAATTACTGCCTGTGTTTCTGTGCAATCCTGTGACCCAAGAGTGACAAGTGGTACAAGGAGTGGTTGCACAGAAGGATCCTCAAGACGATGTGAATGTTCTGGGTATGTCTAGGGGCTCTGCGCTTTACCAATAGAATCTGGACCTGGATCGCCCTGTTCATGCTGAGTTGCAGGATTTAATTCATCTCGTTCACCGCTGGTTTGAGGGGGACTCGATCAAGCGGATTGTGAAGAAAGTAGCCAGTGATGTGGTACTGACTGGGATTCCTGAAGTTCTCCGGGACGAGTTTTTTTCGTCATGATGTTGACTCTTTCTCCACCTTCGACAAACGATTGGAAGGCTCCCAGGCTGCTTCGAGACAGGGTGGTGCTTCGCCAGGGGCACACTCAACCTGCCCGAGATTGTCTCGATGAACAGCGGGCTGAGGGCCCTGAACATCCAGTTTCCTCAGAAAGACAATCCCAGGCTCCCATTGTTGCTGATGTGACCACATCTGGAGAGGCTCCTGGTCGTGGACGCTGACGTGCGTATTTCCATAGTGGTGCCGAGCGCAGATGTTTCTGGTGTGATCAGGTCGGACACCTCGCCAGAGAATGTCGCCTCTTTCCTGCTCTGCCCTTGGAGGTCGGCTTACCCGAGGTATGTTGCTCCCAAATTCCTTCTACTTCACTGAAAAAGGGCTGCTTAATGATCTCTGTGATGTTAGCGGGCCAAGAGATCCCTGCCTTGTTGGACTCAGATAGTGACCTATGTGTTGTCAGACGTAACTGCCTCAGCAGTATGTCCCCGTGTAGCACTGAGACTGTGAACATATGCTGTGTACATGGGGATGTTAAGGACTATGAGACTGTGCCGCTTCCTTTAAAATATAAGGGTCGGAACTTTAACGTTTGGATTGCCATTTTGGATTCCTGCCCATGGCCCTTGCTGATCGGCAGAAGGAACACCCTATTCCCTAGGCTCTTAGCTGAGTTTGGGGCACCAGCCCTAGAGCCCTGTGTTATCATGAATGAAAGGGAGGAACTGGTAGCTGTCGGAGAAGGCCTCGAGCCCCGATTTGACATTGAACCCGATCTCTCCAGTGATACTGGGAGTGACTCCTCCAGTTTCCTAGAGCAGCTGGCTGGCCCATCTACAACTTCTCAACTTGCAAATGCCTCTGAACACAAACCAAGCACTAGTGAGCAGATGGATTTTGTGCGCCTGCAGCATGCTGATAGCTCATTAGATTATGCATTTAAACAGGCTTGCTCCGCTAGTGACTCTTATTACCAAGTGCATGCCTCCGGGGGCTTGAAAACCCTGCACTTTCTTAAGAAAGACGGCTGTCTTTTTAGAGTGATATCAGATCATTTAGTGGGGGAATTTATTGAACAATTAGTTGTACCTGAAGTACATAGGGACATTCTTTTGCAGTTAGCCCACTCTTACATCTTGGGTGGGCACCTGGGGGCTGATAAGACTAGAGATCGTTTATCAAAATGATTTTATTGGCTGAATATGGGAAAAGATGTTGAGCGATTCTGTACTTCATGTCCTGATTGCCAGATCGTCTCTGCTTATAAACCTCCTTGGGCTCCCCTTTCTCCTATGCCTATTTTGGAAGTCCCCTTTCAACAGGTGGGATTAGATATTGTAGGCCCTCTTAGGAAAAAATGGGCATCAATATATGCTTGTGTTGGTTGACTATGCAACGCGATATCAGGAAGTGGCTGCTTTGAAAAAAGCCAATTCCTCCTCTGTAGCCACAGTTCTGTGAGAGCTTTTTACTCGTATTGGCATCCCTAGACAAATTTTAACTGATCAGGGCACACCTTTTACTTCTCGCGTGATGAAACAATTGTGTGACAGCCTTGCTATTAAGAAATTAAGTACCATTGTTTACCATCCACAGACGAATGGTTTGACTGAACGATTTAACAAGACTTTAAAACAGATGATCAGGCGAGTTGCTCATGAGGACCTGACATCTTGGGACTCTGTCCTGTTTTTTATTATGTTTGCGGTGCGGGAATCGGCGCAGGTGTCCACTGGCTTGAGTCCTTTCGAGTTGTTGTTTGGTAGGCGCCCGTGAGGTATCTTGGATGTTGTACGTGAGGAATGGACAGGAATCGGGACAAAACATCACGGGCCGAGCTTTGTGGATCGGGTAGTTTTGTTGCAAGATAGGATTTCTAAACTTTCTTCTATTGCTGTGGAGCATCAGCGATGTGAGCAGGAAATCCAGAAACATCTATACGATAGGCGCTGTAAGCTCCGTGAATTCAAACCCAGTGATCATGTTTTAGTTCTCATTCCATCTGACCCGCACAAATTCCTAGCGAATGGCAGGGCCCTGCCATTATTGAGGAGCATATGGGGCTGGTGAATTACAAGGTTAGAATACTGGGCTGGCACAAACCATTCCAGATTTTACATGTTAATCTTTTGAAGGAGTGGCATGACCCACAGGGAGTTTACACTTTCTTGGCTGCTGTCTCTCAGACCAATGTTGCCAATGGTGATGATTTGACTGACTCACAAAAGACAGAGTTGTTAACTTTGATTGACTCAGAACACTAATGTTTTTTCAGACTTGCCAGGCGTAACTAACCTTGCAGAACATAAAATCACTACTGAACCCGGTGTTAGGGTGCAGATGTGCCCGTTTCAGATCCCAGAAGCATGACAGAATATTGTGCGTGAGGAAGTCAAACAGATGCTGGCATTAGGAGTAATTCTTGAAAGTAAAAGTGCCTGGTGCAGTCCAGTCGTATTAGTCCCGAAACAAGATGGTTCGGTTCGCTTCTGTATCGATTTCAGGCGCTTAAATAAGGTCTCTAAATTTGATGCTTATCCAATGCCTCGTGTTGACGAGCTGTTGGAAAAACTGGGTCAGGTGTCTTATATCTCCACGCTAGATCTCACGAAAGGTTACTGGCAGGTGCCTCTTGAGGCTGGCAGTTGTGAGAAAACAGCATTTGTGACTCCTGATGGACTTTCTGAATTTACTAGATTCCCATTTGGTCTTCATGGCATGCCTCTAACTTTCCAGCATATGATGGATCAGATCTTGTGTCATCATTCAGAATATTCTGGGGCATACCTCGATGATGTTGTGATTTTCAGCAATGATTGGAAAACGCATTTAGAACGTCTTCAGGCTGTCCTTGAAAGCTTGACACAGGCTGGCTTGACAGCTAACCCTAAGAAGTGTAAGTTGGGTATGTCTGAGACTCATTATCTGGGTTATTAAATGGACAGGGGTTTACTCCGGCCACAATTTAGAAAACTGGAAGAGATACTTGCTTACCCAAATCCAGAAACACAGAAACAAGTTTGTGCTTCTCTGGGGCTTGCCGGCTATTATAGAAGATTCATCCCTGACTTTGCAAATAGGGCTGCTCCTCTTTCTGATCTTACTAGAGGCAGAAAGAACTGTCCTGTTTTATGGACAGAAGTTTGTGAACATTCCTTTTGTGATTTGAAAACTGCTGTGTCTTCTTTTCCAATTTTGCAGAATCTCGATTTCTCTAAGGATTTTGTTCCACAGACGGATGCAAGTGCATTTGGTTTAGGCGCCGTCCTGTCCCAGGTTTTTGATGGGGAAGAGTACCCTATCACTTTTTTTGAGTAGAAAATTACTTCCAAGGGAACACAATTATTCGACTATTGAGAAAGAATGTTTGGTGATTAAATGGGCTGTGGAAGGGCTTCGTTATTACTTATGGGGTTGAAATTTCACATTAGTGAATGATCACACTCCACTTCAATGGTTATACCATCAGAAAGATATAAACTTTCGTCTCATGAGATGGTTTTTGAGCTTGCAACCTTATAGTTTTACTGTCAGGCATCGACCTGGCTCTGAGCACGTTAATGCTGATGTCCTGTCACGCCTGTTTGAACCTGGTCTGGAGTGTCGCTTAATTCATGAAAAATGTGAATAAAGCTGACGGAGGGGGTGTGAGCTGGGGGGACGAACGCACCCCTAGAAGACACAGAAGCTCCTAAAAAAAACCTCTTAAAAACGCTGATAGACTACCTTCACATTGCTCTGTTAGTTGCTGGGCTCTCTTGCGGCTGTTGTTTCTCGCACAGCGGTACGCATACTTAAAAGCCTGAACAGCACCTGTCCTTTTGGTTGATTGCTTTGTTTCTTTCTCCCCTAGACATCCTCTGCTCCTGTTGCGGGTCCCAGTCCCATTGTGCTCACCTATGATTTTTGCCTATTCTTTGAAATGAGAACTAACTGCATACTGAGCTTGTTTTACTTCTGAAAGAGACATGTTAGTTGGAAATATTTGAATAAAGTTCCTATCTCTACAATCTCCTGTGTTTCTGTGCAATTCTGTGACCCAAGCGTGACAAGATGGATGTGTGGAGTCACAAAAAGGCACAGAATAAGAATCAGAGATACAACAAAAGTCAGCTGTATGGAGAAGGTTGATCAAGCTCATCGACCCCATATAAAACTGGGAGAACAAGAAGAAGTGGTGGTAGCCCATAAGGGAAAACTAAATGCAGAGATAACTGATAGAGTGCAGTGTAGATGGATCAATTGGAAGAATGTATCAGGTGTATTGGGTGATCAAAGAATTAAGGCGAAGATTAAAGGTGAGGTTTTTAAGACAGTAGTAAGACCAACAATGTGTGGAGCTGAGACCCGGGCTGTTAAGGGATTACAGCAGGAGAAGAAGTTGAATGTGGCAGAAATGAGAATGTTGAGATGGATGTGTGGAGTTATGAAAAAGGACAGAATAAGAAATGAGACAATCAGAGGTACAACAGAAGTGGATGAAATATCTAAGAAATTACTGGACAGGATGTTAAAGTGTTAAGGACATGTGATGAGGAGAGACAATGAAGATGTGGACAAAAGAGGGATGGGATTGGAAGTACAGGGGAAGAGACAACGTGGGAGGCCAAAGTGGAGGTGGGCTGGACAAAGTAAAAGGAGATCTGAAGGAAAAGGGTCTGACTGGGGCGGTGATGCAGGACCGAGCTGTATGGAGAAGGTTGATCAAGCATATCAACCCCACCTAGAACTGGGAATAGATAGAAGTTGTTTTGTTTTTGGATTCTGTATTGGAACTTCTCAGGCAATTCCTTTTGTGATATGCGAATCTTCTTGTGCTACTGAGCATTTTCTTCGGTGCCCTTTTTGTTGCTAAGTGGGGTGTTAATGGTAACCCAACCTCCAGTGGGCAGGTTTGGAAGTATTGATTGGACTTATGTGCTTCTGGGACTCCCAGTTGACGACAGCGGTCCCTTCAATTTTCAAACCTCCCATTGTGTATTCAAATCTAAGATGTGTACTTCCTACATGTTACACTTTACATTTACTTTTATTTGGTTTCATTTGCTACAAATCTGTTCAAGTCTGTTACACTGTCCTGGACCCTTTGCAATAATTAAGATGATTCCAGATTGTCTGCCTTTCCACCTAATTTAGTATCATCTACACGGTTCACTATCTTGTTATTAATATTCTTATCCAGACCATGCATATATTTTATGAACAGCAGTAGCTCTAGCACTGATCCCTGATCACTCATTCATACATTTGTATATTTCTCACAAGAATCAGATTGCCTAGCAGGTAGCATTTCCATCCTATTGCTCTTGAACCCAATTTCAACTCACAGCTGTGTTGCCTTCTGGCGCGCTTTCTTTTTCTGATTCCAAGATAAGATTTAACATTCCTGTCTAAGAAAAAAAAAAGTTGCTTCAGGAAATAGATGGATACATTCTACAGAGTGAATTGAATCAATTCTACTAAACTTATGTTCTCATATCTTGATTTCATATTTTTTCTTTTGAATTTTAAAGTGACAGATTCTTAAGTGTATCATACACCCACGGGCTTACACCTTCAGTTGTGGAGTTTGGACACGGGATATTCATTGACTAAATGTTGGCACTGAGTTTGAGTTTGCGGCAGCTTGTTCTTTGTGCTCTGCTCCATCCATTTCCTTAGCCCACATAATCCAATTTTAGCTTTCTAGCGGTGGCAGGAGTCAAACATATGGCAGGACTGAAGTGGCTGTGGTATCAATCAGAGGCAAGCTCACCTACCTACACTGCCCCATGCCAGTCTGCTGTTAGTGATTTTAACTTTTGCATTTTTTTTTTATTTTGGATGCATAATGCATAATGGCAATGACATCTAGCAGCCTCCCTTCCTAACTCGCATTCCATTATGAGTGTCTCATCCAAATCCTGACCATTCAGTGTATTTGTGTCAACCAATTTTTATTCTGACCAAATTCCTAGCCAGAAGACGTGACTTTTCTTAGTTAGCTGCCCCAATCACCCTCTTTTTGACTTTTTGCTTATTATTTAATCCATGCAGACAGTACCAATGGGGTATTTCTTGTTATCCAGAAGGTTTATTTGGAAATTGTTTTTCTCTGTGCTATTAAAAGTATTTGATTCATGTAGTTCATGAATTGAAAAACAGCTTTCCTATAATAAATATGTTTCGCATTTCTCTAACTTCATTTCTCCTATGTGCTCGTCTCTCACTTGCTTTTGACTCATTTTTATATTCTCCATTTTCTTTTGGTTGTTGTTTGCTAGTAAAGCTTGAGATTTTACATTTGCGAGACCCACTCCTGAAACTGACTGTGGGGAAACAGAAACTCATGCGAAACCTGTACTCCTTTATTTATATGATGCACCATGATCCTGGGGAATGTTACTTCGTGCCACTTGTAAGAGAGACACCCGGCAGCTCAACCCGGCTGGGACGCCCCTAAGATGGAAGGATGGGGGAAGACAGCTTTTCTAGGACACTGCCTCCCCCCAAGATGCTAGATGGCAGCTTCCCTGGACTGCAGCATTGCCTCAGATTCCTGCAGGGCACTATGGAACATGGAGTTCGGCAACACAGCCCTGCTGGGTACCATCAGGGGACGCTGTGGGAAGATGGTGGGAGACAAAGTTCTCACCTAGCCTGGAAGCACTAGTGGATCATGGGGACAGAAGCCCAGAAGTACTTCTGGGCTGACAGAAAACTCAAGTTCTCCATCTGACCCAGAAGGTGCTGGCAAGTCACATGGACGGAAGAACAGAAGCAATTCTGGGTCGGGCGCTATTTAAAGGACTGCGAGCCGGAGTCAGAAGGAGGAGGACGGAGCTTGTAGGAGAGGAGTGGAGGTGGCAGTAAGAGAGAAGAAAGAAAAGAAAAGGGAAAGGACTGAGCATTGTGGGTTTGTGCACTGTGTGTGTTGTGAAGAAAATAAACGTGTGTAATTTTGGGACTTGTGAGTCCGTGTGTCAGTTTGTGTCGGGGCTGAATCTTCCACACATTGTATGCTGCAATGCTGTGTATAGATTTTATGACAGTAAAGTCAGTTGACAATGCAAAATATTTAGCTGTTTAAAGCTTTGCAAGCCATCTGTATGCTATCAGTGTTAGTGGTCGTAGTGTCTGTTGTGAAGCTGTGCTTACTGGACAGGGCATCATCATATGATTGGCAAAATCGTTATTGGGTACTGACCAGGAATTTCAATGGATGAAGTTCTAGGAAACACCTTGGGCCTCATGTATAAAGGGTGCGTACACACAAAAATGTTGAGTAAGCCCGTTTCCACGCTCACATATGTACACACGTTCTCTGCTTGGTGTTGCAAACTGGCGGCACCCAGCGTCAAAGCAGTGCTTTTGTTCCATTGTGGTTTCCCTTTCTTTTTTAGATCCACATCCCTGACATGGCTTTAGCAAATACACTGAAATTAACCACATATTGTTTATTAGTTTAAGGCATCTGATTGTAATTAACCTGTAATAATATAATGGTCCATGGAATAGCCAAACTATTCCAAATACCATAGCTGCTTTAGCGTTGTTTCCCTCAATGCACCATTCAGAGTATTTATCTGTGTGAAATCTGATCTGAAAGAGAATTATCAGTATATAGCATCAAGCACACGCTGCCTCAGCCATGCGTATGGTCTATTTGAACTGCTCTCAAACGGCAAACGCTTCAGTGCCTTTCCTGTACGGACCTCGCGGTTCAGAAACAGTTTCATCCCAAGAACTATAAAGGCACTCAATCAGTCCATCAAGTGCTCCTTGTAGAACTGTTTGTACTTATAACTACAATCACCTCACTGTAAACTTGCGATAAAGTTATATTACACAACCTGAGCCACTTTTAAAACGCGTATTTACATATGATGACGATATAATTTTTAAGATGAAATGCAGCAAGATATGTTTATTATATTATACAGATAAAATGTTAACATCATTTAAATAATCTATATTGTTAATAATTAAAAATGCGAGGACACGAAGTCACAGCGCTTGCAACGAGCTAGCACTCCATTCAGGGATTGTTCCTGCCTCGCGCTGTATTCTTGTTGTGGCTGGCGCAACACTGGAAGGATAGATGGATAGAATAATTAAAGATGTACTATGAAGATATTTCAATGTTCCTTAAAAGTTTTGAAGAATTGGAGTTCTAAGCTTATAGATGGCTTAACATCTATTACAGACCTGATTGTGTGGGAATTACTTGGAGAAAGAAAAGGAAGGACAGGAATTGTGGGTTAGTATGTTTGAAAGAGACAGTACTGATGCAATGATTTATTTCATCGAAGATCGCGCATGGCACAGCAAGCATCTTGCGGGAGGCAGGAACAAACTCTGGACGGGGTGCCAGCTCGTCACTATCACTGCGCCACCATGTTCCCATGTTTAATAACATGCTTTAACTCCTATCATCATGAAAATGATATCAAGTATACATCTAAGTATTTAAATTATTCAGAGAGCTGTAACATCATGAATGTAATGGATTCTGAGTCCTGTCAGAGGAAGAGAAAGCCCATTTAAGAAGTACATAGTGATTCACACACATAGAGCCCATACAAGAACACATACAAAACAAGCATTTAACGTGCTATTTTAGTTACGATGGTATTTGAGAAACAAGTAAATTAAATGATTTTAAGATGAAGTTTATGATGTTCTACTTTAATGACAAAATAAACTACGTGATTAAAGTAGAAATTTTGAGATTAAATTTGACATTTTGATCTTTTTTCCCACTGTGTGCCTATTTTTTTTTTCTTTTCTTTGTACCCTAATAAGCTTCTATATGACACTCAGACGGTGGGCTATGACTCGCCTTTTCACAGCGACTTTGATATCTGACCATTTCTTTTTTATTTCAGGCACTGTGCGAGTTTGTGAACTTGAACTTTCGAGTTTCTCTGACACTCTATGTCACTCAATCAACTTCCTTTTGTTGTTTATACCACTGTTTAAACCAACAAATAGTACGTTTTTCCATGCCTCTACTTGGTATTCGCTGAAATTCTTTTATTTCCCCCCATGCTTTTGCCATTGCCTTTTCACAGACGCTGAGGTTAAGGGCTATTTATATTGATTTGCACATTCAAAGAGGCGTAATTCTGGAAAGAGTTTGGGAGTGGCGGCAGGCCTGTTCACATGTGTCACTTGTCACGCTGACCAGGATTTATGTTAGTGGAAGAACATGGAAATTGGCTAACGCACAGATTTATGCATCTGGATGTTTTTGTGCGTATGAACATTTCCACTTTTCTCCGTACTCTATGTTTTAGTGTGAATTCTACGCACGGCATTATTCATGAGGCCCCTGGCTACCCAAGGGGTAGCTTCCAAGTTGGTAGAACATGCAGAGGAATATGAAGTTCATGCTCAGCAATATTATCTTAAAAATTCCATCTCATACAGTTACAGCTTCTAGCTCAGAAACAAAACAGAATGCTCCATTGTCCTAGAGTTCTGTATCATTACTGCTCTCAGGTGTTGTATTTCAACCAGGGTTCCTCCCTGGCTGGGGGTTCAAATTAAATTTTTATGTATTTCTTGTTTAATTGTGATTCCTCTGTTTATGTTAATATTGCTTTGTTTATGTTTTGCAGTATTTTTTGCTTTTATGAATCCACATTAATGCCTTTATTAAATGCCTTGTGTTTTGTGGGTGGTCCCCCAAAAGGCAGGGCCTCCTGCCCATCGTTGCCAGGGACTGCCCTCAGCTCCATAAAGGTGGGGAAAACGCACATTTCCTTGTGGTTCATTCAAATGTTTTTGGGTTTGTGATTCTTTCTTGTGTTTCATATGTTTCATCCACTTATTGTGTATTTTTGAATGTTCTTTGGATTTTGTGCTCTTATCTTGCTTGCCCTGTGGTGGTCTGGCGCCCTTGCCCAGGGTTTGTTTCCTGCCTTATGCCCTGTGTTGGCTGGGATTGGCTCCAGCAGACCCCCGTGACCCTGTAGTTAGGATATAGTGGGTTGGATAATGGATGGATTCCTGCGGTGGGTTGGCACCCTGCCCGGGATTGGTTCCTGCCTTGTGCCCTGTGTTGGCTGGGATTGGCTCCAGCAGACCCCCGTGACCCTGTGTTCGGATTTAACGGGTTGGAAAATGGATGGATGGATGGATAATGGATGGATGGATCTTGCTTGCCTTGGATTGCCTTTGCCTTTTCAGGCAATTCCTTTTTGCTTTCTGGGCTCCATGGAGCTTTTTATTGGTACAGAGCATTTTTCCATAGAATACATCTTTTTATTTATGAACATTCTGTGCTTGTCCTTGTCACTAGCTAGGTTTGATGGTTTTCCCCCTCTAAGTGGGCATTTTTGGATGTTTTCTGGGACTGTCTGCTAGAAACTCTCAAGTTCACAACACCAGGTCCATCTATCTGCAGTAAGAAAATGGGAGTGAGAAGTTAGGGGTGATTGACAATCTGATGGAACAAATCTGGGAATAAGTCACTGATTGAAGTGTTTGCAAATGGATATTTTTTCTAGATGTGCCATATCACTTGGTTTTGTTGGGATTCTGGCACCACAGAATAGTAAAATGTTTGAAACCTTCAAAAATATCAATGAAAATGGACTGGAGCCCTAAGTGGTCTTCCCCAAAAATAGGTAAGCCTGATTCTAGGAAAATGGGAGGCTTCAGGCTTGAGCAGGCCCAAAAAAGTCTTTCCTCATAACTCATAGCCTGCAGTGCTGAAATCAGCCCAGTTGCTCTTCTCTGGACTTCCTCTTGTGCTGCTTTATCATTTTGGTAGCCTGGAAACCAAAACTGCATGCAGTACTCCAGGTGAGGCCTCACCAGTGCGTTATAAAGCTTAAGCATAACCTCCTTTTATCCTACACATTGTGCTAAATATGTTAAAATACTGTTAGCCTTCTTAATGGCTTCAGAACAATGCCAGCAGGTTGATAGTGATGAGTCTACTATGACTTCTGAGTCCATCTCATAAGCAATACTTTCAAATTTCAGACCTCTCATTGTGGATTCAGATTTCACATTTCAACTTCTTGTGTGTAACGCTTTACAATTACTTATAATACATTTCATCTGCCACAAATCTAACCCAAGCCTGTATGCTGTCCTGGACGCTTTGTAATGATTCAACTGAGCCTAGATTATCCCACCTAGCTTGGTATTATCTTCAAGCTTAAATAGTTTGTTTTTATATTCCTGTCCAGATCATATGTACAGTGCATCCAGAAAGTATTCACAGCGCATCACTTTTTCCACATTTTGTTAGGTTACAGCCTCATTCCAAAATGGATTAAATTCATTTTTTTCCTCAGAATTCTACACACAATACCCCATAATGACAACGTGAAAAAAGTTAACTTGAGGTTTTTACAAATTTATTAAAAATAAAAAAATTGAGAAAGCACATGTACATAAGTATTCACAGCCTTTGCCATGAAGCTCAAAATTGACCTCAGGTGCATCCTGTTTCCCCTGATCATCCTTGAGATGTTTCTGCAGCTTCATTGGAGTCCACCTGTGGTAAATTCAGCTGACTGGACATGATTTGGAAAGGCACACACCTGTCTATATAAGGTCCCACAGTTGACAAGTTCATGTCAGAGCACAAACCAAGCATGAAGTCAAAGGAATTGTCTGTAGAACTTCGAGGCAAGATTGTCTCGAGGCACAAATCTGGGGAAGGTTACAGAAATATTTCTGCTGCTTTGAAGGTCCCAATGAGCACAGTGGCCTCCATCATCCGTAAGTGGAAGAAGTTCGAAACCACCAGGACTCTTCCTAGAGCTGGCCGGCCATCTAAACTGAGCGATTGGGGGAGAAGGGCCTTAGTCAGGGAGGTGACCAAGAACCTGATGGTCACTCTGTCAGAGCTCCAGAGGTCCTCTGTGGAGAGAGGAGAACCTTCCAGAAGGACAACCATTTCTGCAGCAATCCACCAATCAGGCCTGTATGGTAGAGTGGCCAGACGGAAGTCACTCATTAGTAAAAGGCACATGGCAGCCCGCCTGGAGTTTGCCAAAAGGCACCTGAAGGACTCTCAGACCATGAGAAGGAAAATTCTCTGGTCTGATGAGACAAAGATTGAACTTTTTGGTGTGAATGCCAGGTGTCACGTTTGGAGGAAACCAGGCACCGCTCATCACCAGGCCAATACCATCCCTACAGTGAAGCATGGTGGTGGCAGCATCATGCTGTGGGGATGTTTTTCAGTGGCAGGGACTGGGAGACTAGTCAGAATAAAGAGAAAGATGACTGCAGCAATGTGCAGAGTCATCCTGGATGAAAACCTGCTCCAGAGTGCTCTTGACCTCAGACTGGGGCGACAGTTCATCTTTCAGCAGGACAACGACTCTAAGCACACAGCCAAGATATCAAAGGAGTGGCTTCAGGACAACTCTGTGAATGTCCCTGAGTGGCCCAGCCAGAGCCCAGACTTGATTCCGATTGAACATCTCTGGAGAGATGTGCACCGACGCTTCCCATCCAACCTGATGGAGCTTGAGAGGTGCTGCAAAGAGGAATGGGCGAAACTGGCCAAGGATAGGTGTGCCAAGCTTGTGGCATCATATTCAACAAGACTTGAGGCTGTAATTGCTGCCAAAGGTGCATCAACAAAGTATTGAGCAAAGGCTGTGAATACTTATGGACATGGGATTTCTCAGTTTTTTTATTTTTAATAAATTTGCAAAAACCTCAAGTAAAGTTTTTTCATGTTGTCATTATGGGGTGTTGTGTGTAGAATTCTGAGGAAAAAAATGAATTTAATCCATTTTGGAATAAGGCTGTAACATAACAAAATGTGGAAAAAGTGATGCGCTGTGAATACTTTCCGGATGCACTGTATATATTAAAAGTAGCCACAGTCCCAATACTGACCTCTTAGTGACACCACCACATTACCTCATTGTAATAATGCTCTTCACACCATAACCATCATCTGCATGTGTTTTAGCCAATTTTGCACACATTTACACACTATACACTAAACTAAAACGTCTTTTAGTTTTATGCAAACCTCACATGTGGAACCTTATCAGATTTTTTTTTCTGAAAATGAAGATAAATAATGTCATATGAACCTCTCTTTTTTTGCTTCCTCATAGAATTCCAGAATCCCTTGTTTAGTAAAACAACACCCCCCCCCCCCTTGTCTGAACCCATGTTCACTAAAACTCCTGGGCTGCTCAGTCTTCTCTTCAATAGTTTTTCAATTAATTTACTTGTGATGCACATTAAGCTTACTGGCCTATAGTTACTTTGATCTGTGCAATTACCCTGTTTATATAACGGGATAATATTTACTATTTTACAATCCTTAGGAGTTTCTCCTGTGTGCAGTGACATTCCAAAAATATAGGTCAAGGGTTTATATCTGTGCTCCCTAACCTCCTTAACAACTCTGTGATAAATATTATCTGGTCCTGGTGATTTGTTTGATTTCAGCCTCTTTAATCTCAGCCATAAATCTCCCTCTACAATTCTCATATCACTCAGTACCTCCTTAGTAGTCCCTGTTACTGCTTGGAGGTTATCTACTACTTCATTCATGAAATTTCTGACATTTCATTCTCTGTGTATTTTAATTCCCCATTACTGCTGCTGATTCAGAACACTTCAGCAATATTAAAATATCGAGAGAATCTCTTTAGGCCAGGGTATCTCTATTAGCTGGGGTTCATATTCTTTTTTATGTATTTTCTATTCACGTTTGGGTCAATGTTTTATTGTAATGCAACTTTCATTTATTATGTGCTTTGTTCGTTTTACCTGTGCTATGTTTCATGGGTTTTGTGGGTGGTTTCCCAAGGGGCAGGGCCACCTGATAATCACCAGCAGGAACTCTCTGTCTTATAACTCCATAGGGACTCCCACAGTTTCTGGAGGTTCATTTTGAATGCACTAGGGAGTGTTTGGTTAGTCCTGTGATTCTTCTATGCTTATTGTAATAAATGGATTTTTGACCCTGTTCTCTGTTTATTGAGTATGCATTAGATTCTGTTTCGGGACACTGTTTGGATTTCCTTATTGCTTAACGCAAGTAATTCATGTTTTTGTCATCAACAGAGTTTCCCGTTATGTCAGAGCATTTTCATTAATAAACCTTTTATTTTATGAAGATTCTGTGAGGCCCTTTTTGTGTCTACCGGGGGTTTTTGAAGGTGTTTTACTTCCAGTGGTCATTTTTGGAAGTGCTTTTGTGAATTATATACTGTACTTTGGGACTCTTAGTCATAACTTCCTTTGGATCATTTTTGGCTTATTTTCAATATGTCCATCTATCTGCCTTTTAGCTTTCTTAACATGCTCTCATGCTTGTATATGCTCTATGGTTTACAAGTTAGTGTAATGCCCCTGGGTCCGGACCTGAAAGTGTCTGTTCTGGTGGCTAAGACCAATCCAACAACACATTTAACAGCAGCTACTGTAAAGAGGGCAATTCTGTTCCACTGGTTTTTGTGCTGGTGGCAGTGGTTAGAAGAAGAACTGATTAACAACCCTAAGACGGAGGACTGGTTTAGTACTAACGCAGGTAAACTCTTTGATCACACTCATAAGGGCTCATTTCAGGCAGGGCAGACTACATCACCTTGCACCCCTCAAGTGTCCTGGTAGATGAAACTCATACTACTCCCAAGGATGAAGATTCTGAGGAGAAGGCAGTGTAGTGCCCCAGAGTCCGGACCTGAGAGGGACACATTCCTCAAGTGGCCGAGGCCTGTCCAACAGGGCAAGAATATCTGGAAACGCTGGCTATAAAAATGTAAAGACTAAGGAGAGACACATCATTTACATTGTGTCTCCAGGCTGTTAAAGCCCTTCAACCCTGATGCATCGCTGTTGGCACCTATGGATCTTGATCCTGACTTTGGGTAGGCTCACAGGGCTGCAGGTTAGTGTGGCATATGGGTTACCTCTGGTCCTGGGTCAGAGGAGTGACATATGGCTGAGCAGTGTGCATGAACAGAGAAAAAGGAAAAGCAACTGGGAGTGTGTGATGCTACAAAACACCTAAGTGGCAATAGCAGAAGTGGGCACTGAAAATGCCAGTGGTCCTTGAAAGGGCCATTCAGCAGCAATCATCATAAAGAGGCTGATTAGGGTTAGTATCAGTTACAAGATATGGCCAAAACATATGTGGTGACCTCTCCAAATTACTGAGATCAGGTATTTCGCTGTTAACTGGTGAATCAAATCAAGCACAATGGCAAAAATTGATAGTAGAATGGGTCATACTGAAGAGCTCAAATGTGTCAATGTCTTTGTCAGTACATCAAACTTCTGTTGTGCTAAACCTGTCCAGGTCAACTATAAGTGTTGTTACTGTGAAATGGAGATTCCAGGAACAACAATACCTCAGCCATGAGGACCAATCAAACTCAAAGAGAGGGGCCATCAAGTGCTGAAGATGATGGCATGTAAAAATCGTCCATCATCTGTGGCATCACTCACAAAAGAGTTCCCAATCTGTGTCTGGAAGCAAAATCAGGAGCTACATGTTGAGGATGGGAGCATGCACTGATATAACACGTTGCTGCATCCTCCACACAATGAGCCATCTCAGGATCCCAAATTAGGATCCGAGCGCAACCGTGCAATGGGTGACACTTCAGCACCACATTAGTTCTCACTGCAAGTTAGAAGAACTACGTACAGGGCTGGATGCAGGTTGACGTCAAACCCAGGACAGAGCAATTGAAGGTTAAAGGCTTTGCTCAACGGAGTGGGATCACTTCTGACATTTTTACTGGATTCAAACCTGCAACCTTCTGTTTGCCAGCACAGATCCCTAGCCTCAGAGCCCACCGTTACGCCTCATGTGTTGAGATCTCTGGATAACGAACAGCTTGTTCTACTTCCTGTGCATCTGAGGCTATGATTCTGGATGTTATGATGTATTGTGGGTCTCACCCTGGGGTTTTATTTGAGTCTGCTTCTCTCTCTCTTTTCTCAAGATGTTCTGCTTTAATTTTATTTCTGTTAATAGTTTAATTATTGTCAACCATCTTTTTTTAGTTACTTTTCTTACAACATAGTTTAATTATGCTCCCTCTGTCTTTAGTTAATTATGTTGTATCTTAACATGTTTGATGTTGGAAGGGTGAGACCCCTAATTAGATTACGGACTCCCACTGCATCAATTAGCTTCACTTCATGATTTGGAGACAATTAAAAGTTCTTACACTCACATTGCTCC
The DNA here is from genome assembly GCF_900747795.2 of Erpetoichthys calabaricus. NCBI lineage: Eukaryota > Metazoa > Chordata > Cladistia > Polypteriformes > Polypteridae > Erpetoichthys > Erpetoichthys calabaricus. Next base: position 6,412,626 of record NC_041394.2, read on the forward strand.
AGTAAAGTGGCATTAACCTAGTTTGCCTTTCTTCTGCTGCCTTTCGTTCCTTATCTGTCATTTAGTTTTGTGGTGTCTAGAGATTTCACTTTGGAATTTTTTATTTTTTTTTTATTTTTTATTTTTTTGCAATTGTAAAGTTTGATTTATTCAAATGAGTAGTTTCAAACTCTTTTATAAATTTTGTATTTGGTTTGTTTCTTTTGAATCATTTTTATACAGTATAGATTTTGAACTTTTGTTTTTATCCTCTAGGCCATGGATGTCAAACTCCAGGCCTGGAGGGCCACAGTAGCTGTTGGTTTTCATTCTCACCCTTTTCCTAATCAGTGACCAGGTTTCACTGCTAATTAACTTATTTTACTTTCAGTTTAATTGCCCTGTTTTTAAGGATACAGTCCTCTGAATTGATTCTTTTCATCATTAAATGGTAGCCAAACACAAATGAGACATAAAATGACTAGGTAAATTGGGGCTTCAAACTCCAACCAGTTTCACTCCAAACAGGTTCTTGATGAGAAGCCAATTCTTGCTGTTAATTAAGCCCATTCTTTAATTCCATGACTTGTTGCTGCTCTCATTCTGCCACAGCAGACATTTCCGAACTGTTGATTTTCTGTTTTTTCTAAAAACACTGTCAAAATGTTTTGGTGACCTCGGATATCAACCTTACTGAGACATCCACCTTTCTTAATTTCAGATATTGTGTGATGGGCACAGATGAGCTGGTCATGTGGCGGCTCGTTTTGTGTCTCATTATTGTTTATATGCTAATTAAGAAAAAAAAAACAACCAAGGGGCTTGAGTCAGGGCGGCACGGTGGCGCAGTGGGTAGCGCTGCTGCCTCGCAGTTGGGAGATCTGGGGACCCGGGTTCACTTCCCGGGTCCTCCCTGCGTGGAGTTTGCATGTTCTCCCCGTGTCTGCGTGGGTTTCCTCCGGGCGCTCCGGTTTCCTCCCACAGTCCAAAGACATGCAGGTCAGGTGGATTGGCGATTCTCAATTGGCCCTAGTGTGTGCTTGGTGTGTTTGTGTGTGTCCTGCGGTGGGTTGGCACCCTGCCCGGGATTGGTTCCCTGCCTTGTGCCCTGTGTTGGCTGGGATTGGCTCCAGCAGACCCCCGTGACCCTGTGTTTGGATTCAGCGGGTTGGAAAATGGATGGATGGATGGGCTTGAGTCAAATTATTTAAAACTAATGCAAAAGAAGTTAATTAGCTGCCAAAATTGGTCACTAATTAAGAAGATGGTTAGAATGAAAACCTGCAGCCACTGCAACACCACTGCTCTAGGCTCCTTCTTTCTTTATATTTTTGAAATGTTGTTTTTTTGGTTTTTGTTTTGCATTTTGAAATTCATGTCTTGTTTTTATTATTTTATTTTATTATAATAAATAATATTAATTTATTATAGAACATAGGGTTACGTACATGAGTGGAGAAAGATGCACACAGGTAGATTACATCCAATGCAGAAGAGTCAATTTGAAGGAGATTGAGGACTGCAAAGTGGTGGCAGGGGAAAGTGTAGTTCAGCAGAAAAAGGATGGTGGTCTGTAGGGTGACATTGGAGACTTAGAAGAGAGTGAGGGCAGAGCCAAGGATCAAATGGTGGAAGTTGAAACAGGAAGACTGCAAGGTTGAGTTTAGGGAGGAGGTGAGACAGGCACTGGGTGGCAGTGAAGAGTTGCCAGACAGCTGGGAAACTACAGCAGATGAAGTAAGGGTGAAAGCAAGAAGGGTGCTTGGTGTGACATCTGGACAGAGGAAGGAGGAAAAGGAAACCTGGTGGAGGAATGGGTAAGCACATTAGAGTATACAGAGGAAGAAGATGGCAAAGAAGAAGTGAGATAGCCAGAGAGATGCAGAAAGTAGACAAGAGTACAAGGAGATAATGTGCAAGGTGAAGAGAGAGGTGGCGAAGGCTAAAGAAAAGGCATATGATGAGTTGTATGAAAGGTTGGACACTAAGGAGGGAGAAAAGGACCGGTGGGCTAGACAGAGGGACCGAGCTGGGAAAGATGTGCAGCAGGTTAGGGTAATAAAGCATAAAGATTGAAACATACTCATAAGCGAGGAGAGTGTGTTGAGAAGATGGAAAGAGTACTTTGAGAGGCTGATGAATGAAGAGAACGAGGGAGAGAAGAGGTTGGATGATGTGGAGATAGTGAATCAGAAAGTCCAACAGATTAGCAAGGAGGAAGTAAGGACAGCTCTGAAGAGGATGAAGAATGGAAAAGCCGTTGGTCCAAATGACATACCTGTGGAAGCATGGAGGTGTTTAGGAGAGATGGCAGTGGAGTTTTTAACCAGATTTCTTAATGAAATCTTGGAAAGTGAGAGGATGCCTGAGGAGTGGAGAAGAAGTGTGCTGGTGCTAATATTTAAGAATAAGGGGGATGTGCAGGACTGTAGTAACTACAGGGGGATAAAATTAATGAGCCACAGCATGAAGTTATGGGAAAGAGTAGTGGAAGCTTGGTTAAGAAGTGAGGTGATGATTAGTGAGCAGCAGTATGGTTTCATGCCAAGAAAGAGCACAACAGATGCAATGCTTGCTTTGGGGGTGATGATAGAGAAGTATAGAGAAGACCAGAAGGAGTTGCATTGCGTCTTTGTGGGCCCGGAGAAAGAATATGACAGGGTGCCTCGAGAGGAGTTGTGGTATTTTATGATGAAGTCGGGAGTGGCAGAGAAGTACGTAAGAGTTGTACAGGATATGTACGAGGGAAGTGTGATAGTGGTGAGGTCTGCAGTAGGAGTGCCAGATGCATTCAAGGTGGAGGTGGGATTACATCAGTGATCGGCTCTGAGCCCTTTCTTATTTGCAATGGTGATGGACAGGTTGACAGACAGGATAAGACAGGAGTCCCAGTGGACTATGATGTTTACCGATGACATTGTGATCTGTAGCGATAGTAGGGAGCAGGCTGAGGAGACCCTGGAGAGGTGGAGATATGCTCTAGAGAGGAGAGGAATGAAGGTCAGTAGGAAGAAGGCAGTATACATGTGTGTGAATGAGAGGGAGGTCAGTGGAATGGTGAGGATGCAGGGAGTAGAGTAGGTGAAGGTGGATGAGTTTAAATACTTGGGATCAACAGTACAGAGTAATGGGGATTGTGGAAGAGAAGTGAAAAAGAGAGTGCAGGCAGGGTGGAAAGGGTGGAGAAGAGTGTCAGGAGTGATTTGTGGCGGACGGGTATCAGCAGGAGTGAAAGGGAAGGTCTACAGGGTGGTAGTGAGACCAGTTATGTTATATGGGTTGGTGACGGTGGCACTGACTAGAAAGCAGGAGACAGAGCTGGAGGTGTTTTTCATTGAAACAATTAATACAACCACCCGAGATTGTGGGTACAAGCATTTGCTAGTAAAATTCATCTTTTTGCTCTGAAATTCTGACTACAAATCCTGTTTCATGTTTGAAATGAAAAAACTCGTATATCCGGCCCACCTAAAATCCGTTCGCACCTCTCCCTCAGCGTCTTTTGTCCTGTAAATGTGCCGATTAAGACAAGCAGCAAGCAGCCTGCTATTCCATCCCCCCACCGACTTAGAATGAGCACAAACTTCTCCCAGCTCATGCCTTAATTGATTATCTGGGAGTCAAGTGCTGGAGTTTTAGAGTGGAATAGATCATTATTTGGAACACATGCATTTCATGTGTGTTCCGTTTCTACAATAATCTGTGTAAACACATTGTTAAAACAGAAATGTTTTTCATATTTTAGTAGTAAATGACAAAATGTTGGCATAAACTATATAATGTGTGAAGCCTGAAGTTCAAAGATCAAATAAACACTTTCACAAAAGGTACGCATTTGCTACGACCGCTTCTGTGGCGCAATGGTATCAACGGAGCGGACGAGTCCGTTTTGAGAAGTGAGCAGCTCTTATTCTTACTATCTTAGAATAAAAACATACATTTGATTTCAGTCTGTGTTTCAAATAATGATCTATTATTTCCACTCTAAAACTCCAGCACTTGACTCCCAGATAATCAATCAAGGCATGAACTGGGGGAACTTTGTGCTTGTTCTAAGTTGGTGGGGGGATGGAATAGCAGGCTGCTTGTTTTAATCAGCACATTTACAGGACAAAAGACACTGAGGGAGAGGTGCGAACGGATTTAAGGTGGGCCAGATCTACAAGTTTTTTCGTAGGCTCTGGTAATTCTAGTGTTAATTGACTTGTTTTTAAGGATTTGTTCCCCTGAATTTCTTCATCAGTCTTCTGAATTCCTTCATTTCTTTCCTTAAATGGCACCCAAACAGAAATGAAATGTGAAGTAAGGGAGCCAAAAGAAGACCAACTAAGTCAGGGCCTCAAACTCTAACCAATTTAACTCCAACCAGTTGCTTAATTAGGCTCTGATTCTTGTTGTTAATTAAACCCGTTCTTTAATTCCATGGCTTGTTCCTGCTCTCATTGTGCAATGGCAGACATTTCCAAAATTATTGATTTTCTCTTTCCTAATAACACTGATAAAATGTTTTGTGGACCTGAGCAGATCGGCATTCCTGTGACCTTCATCTTTCTTTATTTTCAGATATTGCGTGATGGACACAGTGGGCTGGTCATGTTTTGGCTCATATTGTATTTCATTATTGTTTGACTGCTAATTATGGAAAAAGAAACAGTTGAGGGGTCTGAGTCTTCAAGAACAAGTTGAATAAAATTAATTCAAAAAAAGTTAATTAACAGCAAAAACAAGTCACTCATTAAGAAAAGGGTTAGAATGAAAACCTGCAGCCACTGCGGCCCTCCAGGACCGGAATTTGAGACCACTGGGCTAGTCAATGTGTTTACTTTTTGTCTGCTACTTAGTATTTAGTTAATAAATTCCAGAATATGGAGCTATGATATTCATGCTTCCCAGTTTGTGGGTTTGCTTTCTGGGTCCTCCTGCATGGAGAGTGCTGTGAGTAGTGAGAAAAGCACTAAATAAATGTAAAGAATTATTATTATTAAATATTGCTGTGCAAAGCTATAGACAGTCAGCTTGGCACAGCTGGCCTTAATGTGTTTATGTATTTATGTCCAAATGAAATTCCTCCTACGCTGTAAAGCCAATCATTATGAATCCTTTCATTAAAAGGACTGGACAAAGCTTGCATTGCTGTGACAATCACGTTTCTTGATTTCTACAGGGTTTCAAACCATAAACACTACAGTGTTTGGGGAAAGCTAAGATTAATAAATTTAGATGCATATATGGTATCCTGCGTTAGGCCCTGTCTAGATAGATAGATAGATAGATAGATAGATAGATAGATAGATAGATAGATAGATAGATAGATAGATAGATAGATAGATAGATAGATAGATAGATAGATAGATAGATAGTGTCACAGAAGACATGGGTTGACTGGCAACCTGGTCACAGTGGATGGTTCCTTACCTGGCCAGGAAGCCATGATTAAAGAAGGATATGGATGAATTGGGCATCCCAACCGGATTGGTTGGTTAGTGGTACCTTTCCTGGTCAGGAGGACATTATGAGGGAGGGACAGAGGCCAACTACCTCCTGAGGCTTTGTTTTCCCCCTGTACTCCAGGTGGCAGTGTCCCTCTGTTGTGGCTCACATTTGGACACCTGCAGGGCTACATGGAGTTGTTGTTTTGCTGGACAACCCTGTTAGATAGATAGATAGATAGATAGATAGATAGATAGATAGATAGATAGATAGATAGATAGATAGATAGATAGATAGATAGATAGATAGATAGATAGATAGATAGATAGATAGATAGATAGATACTTAGTGTTATCAGGTACCACCACAGGGAGCTTATGGAAGAGGTTCTAATGTACCTGGAAGTGCTTACAGGTGGCAGTTCTGTTGCATCAGAAGTGCTCCAGGGTTTACTGTATGTTGAACAGCAGCCGCTCTATCTCACCCTGAAGTCAAAGTTGGGATGAAGTGGACAAGAGTTGCTCAGAGGACAGTGAAGGTGGAAAAGGAGAGGAAGGTAAAGAAATGAACTGAACCGATCTGAACTGAACCTTTACAAGTACCATAAATGTACACCGGCTGTTACAGACTCAAATCAAATGTACGTTTTTTATTTTATAGTAGTAAGAATAAGAGCAGCTCACTACTCAAAATGGTAATTCTGGGAAGCAGCCAGAATCAAACCCACAACCCCTTGATTATGAGTCAGCAGTTCTTACTGCTGTACCACCCAAGTGGACATGTAAATGTCATACCCTAACCCAATTTCTTTTTCTTTGGTTATATGGTTGAATAAAAGTGCACTGTTTTGTCATACTTGTACCTTTTGTGAAAGTGTTCATTTGATATTTGGACTTCAGTCTTCACACATTATACACTTCATGTCTACATTTTGTCATTAGGACTATAACATGAAAAAACTTTGTGTTTTAGCTATGTGTTCAACATTTCTTGCATTTCTCGCATTTCCTGTCATCCTATATTCACCCAAATCATTGTAGACACAGAACACACATGAAATGCATGTGTTCCAAATAACGATATGTTATTTACCGTATACATCTCCAGGCACCTCACACCAAATAAACAAGACTTGAGCTGGGAGAACTTTTTGCCCGAGTTGAGTCGGCGATGGGGGGGATTGGATAACAGGCTGCTTGCTGCTTGTTGTTATCGACACATATACAAAACAAAAGACGCTGATGGAGAGGTGCGAGAAAATTAAAGGTGGCCTGGGATTACAAGTTTTTTCATAGGCTTCAAGGATTCTAGTGTTAAATACTCAGAGGTCCTAGTTTAGGACAAGATCTCTTTCTTTAGTATATATTTCCAATCTACAACAAATAGATAGATAGATAGATAGATAGATAGATAGATAGATAGATAGATAGATAGATAGATAGATAGATAGATAGATAGATAGATAGATAGATAGATAGATAGATAGATCTATTGTCACACACGTGTGCATAGGAGGAAGCAAAAGCGTCCAAATAGTGATTATTCCATGCCTGACCAGGGGGTGGCGAGGTGTACTGACTTTTTCTCTCAATCCTCTGCAGACCATTCATTGGGAAATCCCACTGGGTTCCGGTGACCGTAATAATGTCATTTCCTGTCATGAGGTCACTTCCAGTTCGGGCACCCATGATGATGTCACTTCCTGTCCTGATTACATCACTTCCAGTCCAGACCTTTAAAGCTGCCATCTTTGCCGCATGTCTTCAGTTCTGTTTTGGACTTGAAATTGAACACTACTCATCTAAAACAAACCCATTTTGCAGCCAGGGCATAATATACAGGTGGCTGCCCCAAACCTGTTTGATGTCTTCTGTCTATTCTTGCAATACTATCTAATTGTTCCAGGGGAACATAAATAGATACATTAATATACTGTATATACACACACATTAAGGTCTGAACTCGCATGAGAATAACTAAAATGAAAGAAAATTTCCGAGTTAACAGTCACAGTGACTGATAGATGGCAGTCTGCATGATTTCATATCTGCATATGAGAAATGGCTTTATAAAGTACCATTGCCCCGGAGAAGACAGTGTTGGCTTCCTTTCAGTTCATTCTGTACACATCAGACTTAATGTTCCACACCAATCTGCATCATCTGCAGACATTTTCTGCAGCTTACTATTGAAGGAGGGGTAATGATGGTGTTGACAACCTACAAGCAAGATGTGAAATATGGGTGAGTCCTATGTCAGGGACCCTCTATTTAACCCCTTAACTAGTCGTGTATAGGCACAACCTATGATTTCGAACATTACACCAATTAGTATTCTACTTGTGGTCCCTTCTCTTGCCTTTCCCACCTCTCCAGACCTTGCTAGTGTAGTTGCTCAAGTTCTTCTTTTCCTCTGGTGTTCACTGGTTCTGTGGTCAGCAAAGCCACCATCACAAGGAGCACCATCCAGAACATTCAAAGCTTTTCTAATACATTCTTATTAAACAACATGAGGAAATAAAGTGAAAAAGTTTCTTCTAAATCTTTTATACTTTATCACTACAAGAAAGGTCCAAGTCTTTAGAGTCCTGGTGCTTCTTGTCTTGCTATATGGCTGCGAGACATGGACGTTATCCAATGACCTGAGACGAAGACTGGACTCCTTTGGTACTGTGCCTCTCCGGAAAATACTTGGGTACCATTGATTTGACTTTGTGTCGAATGAGTGGTTGCTCATGGAGTCCCGAATGAGGCACATTACCTGCATTGTGAGGGAGTGTCAGTTATAGCACTGCGGCCATGTGGCGTGTTTCCCCGAGGGTGATCTGGCTCATGGAATCCTCATTGTTGGGGACCCGAGTGGCTGGACCAGACCAAGGGGTTGCTTATGTAACACTTAGCTGCGGTAGATAGAAGGTCATTTCCGGAGGATGGGACTGGTGTCTGCTTGTGGGGTTGGAAACTGGGATCCCAAGTTGTTTCGTTGTGTAGTGGGTGCGGCAGCGCAATATACCAGTACATGCTTGACTTGACTACAAGAATGCCAGTAAAATAACCTATTACACTATGAAGGCAGACATACTAAATGCATGTTCAAAAGAATCCCCTCAGAATCCAAAAGTTCATCTTCATCACTTCATCATCACCTCTTTACTGCAAATATGGTGGTTTGCAAAAATCATAATCTTTCTCCACTTTTCTTTATTAGCAGTCATTTCCTGTACCCCAGTGAATGATGGCGGCACATCGTGATTTAGTTTGCTGATGTAGGTGTTGTAGGAAGGTCCTGGTCTGGTCTTCCCCTCTTACCATAGTTCTCTGGTGGCTCGTAGAGAACATATTCGTTAATAAGCTTGGTTATTTGTGTCCGATGAATCTGAGTTGCCATGGCTGTATGACATGAATCAATTCATTTTTTCTCTATTCAAACATCTGATGTGGAGGAAGATTCTGGAAACGTAAAAGGCAAAACTGTTCAGGTATTTTTGCAAGCTTTTCAGTAAAGATCCAACTCTGAGTTCTATAAAGAAGTATGGATGGGCATGCTGCTTGAAAGTTTTGTTCCTTGATGTTGACTGAGTGATGATTCACGAGCAGAATACGTTTTTCATTTGCTAGAAGGCACTCCTGGCTTGGCCTTTCCATATTTTGATGTCTTATTCACTCAAAGTTACCATTAATCCAAGGTATTTGAAATTATCAACCCACAATATTTGTTGTTCTTCAAGTTCCAAATTGGAGTTTAACTGTTGATTGATAATATGCTTCTATATTTTTGATGTTGACTTTGGAACCTACTTCTGTAGCTAATTTAGCTATTATTGTAACTTGGGATTGTGCTCGTTCCATGTCTCCTTAAAAAAAGCAATATATCAGCAAAGGCAAAGTCAAAGATTGATAGAGCTGGATATCAACTTGATTGTCTTGGCCTGGCAACAAGTCCAGATACTACATTTTGTGTGTGTTGGGCTTTAGAGCATTTGAGAACAAAATCCATGATGATGATGAAAAGCAAAGGCTTGACTGTATCACTTTGGAGAACACCAGTTGTCATGGCAAATTCTATCGTCCATAATGACAGCACTTACGGAGTCTGCATAGATAGAACATTAGAACAATCCAGACGAGAACAAGCCAGTCAGCCCCACAAAGCTTGCCAGTCCTATCCACTTAATTCTTCTAAAATAACATCAAGTTGAGTTTTGAAAGCCCCTACTGCCTATCAGGCTAATTGGTCTCTTTTTCCATGTGTCTGTGGTTCTTTGTTTAAAGAAGAAACTTCCTAAGGTTTGTTTGAAATTTACCCTTAACAAGTTTCCCACAGTTTCCCCGTGTCCTTGTTGAACTCATTTTAAAGTCACCGTCTCGATCTACTGGACTAATTCCCTTCATAATTCTAAACACTTCAATCATGTCACCTCTTAATCTTCTTTTGCTTAAACTGTTCTAAAACTAATCTTTCCTCATCACTCAACCCCTGTAGCCTTGGAATCAGCCCAGTTGCTCTTATCTGGACCTTCTCCAGTGCTGGTATGTCCTTTTTGTAGACCTAAACTGCACCCAGGACTCCAGATGAGGCCTCACCAGTGTGCTATAAAGCTTGAGCAGAACCTCCTGTGACTTGTACTCCACCCATCAAGGCGCTATGTAACCTGACATTATGTTAGCCTTTATAACACTAGAATTACCAGAGCCTACGAAAAAACTCATAGATCTGTCCCACCTTGAATCGCTTTGCTTCTCTTCATCAGCGTCTTTTGTCCTGTAAATGTGTCGATAAGCAGCAAGTAGCCTGCTATCACATCCCCCACCGCTGCACAGTTTTCTCAGCTCAAGTCTGTTTACCTGCGTATCAGTTGCTTAGAGTATAGAGTGAGAAGTCAAGCAAAATGACACCTTTTATAAATACTATATCGTTATTTGGAACACATGCATTTCATGTGTGTTCCGTGTCTACAACAATCTATGTACAGTAAACACATCGTTAAAACAGAAATGTTTTAAATGTTTTAGTAATAACTGACAAAATGTAGACATGAAGTGTTTAATGTGTGAAGTCCAAATATCAAATAAACACTTTCATTAAAGGTACAAATATAACAGAAAATTTTATACAAAGTACAGCGACGGCAGCTTCCACCTTCAGCTATAGACTCTCCACTCTAGTGTTTAGATCTGGACGGTGCATGTGCCCAAAACATTAACATTTATATGAACTTTGTATATATATTTACTTGTATATAAGAGTCAGATCGGAATGTTATTTACTTATTTACCTTTATTTATTTACTTACTTCCTATAGCGTAAAGTCACAAGTAGACTGCAGATCTTCCCATGTACATATACAAAGTACGGCAATGGCAAATGTGCGACGTGCATTCTTGCTCGAATGTAGAAGTGTCGTCATTATTTGAGTTCACCTCTGTTATAGTGCATCTTTATGTGAAAACAGCAGTGTCAGATGGGGGGGGGGGGGGGTGAAATCGTGAATGTGACTGAGAGAATAAAACTAAATTAAAAAAAAAACAAACAAAGCTAACCTTTACAAGTATAATACATTTACACTGGCTGTTACAGAATGAAATCAAATGTATATTTTTATTCTAAATTAGTAAGAATAAGAGGAGCTCACTTCTCAAAACGGACTCATCTGGGATCAAACCCGTGACAGTTTTGATTACCCATCAACAGTTCGAAGCAGTCATAGCAAATGCATGTCAATGTCGCATCCTAGCGTGGGTTCTTTTTCTGCAATTATATTCCTGAATAGAAGCGCGCTTGTTCTGTTATATTTGTACCTTTTGTGAAAGTGTTTATTTGATATTTGGAATTCAGGCTTCACACATTATACACTTCATGTCTACATTTTGTCAATTATTACTAAAACATGAAAAATATTTCTGTTTTAACAATGTGTTTATATAGATTGTTGTAGACACGAAACACACATGAAATGCATGTGTTCCAAATAATGATATAGTATTTATAAAAGGTGTCATTTTACTTGACTTCTCACTCTATACAACTCCAAGCAACTGACATGCAGGTAAACAGACCTGAGCTGAGAAAACTGTGTGGCAGTGGGGGGATGTGATAGCAGGCTGCTTGCTGCTAATCGACACATTTACAGGACAAAAGACACTGATGGAGAGGTGCAAAGCGATTTAAGGTGGGACGGATCTAAGAGTTTTATCGTAGGCTCTGGTAATTCTAGTGTTAATGGCTTCTGAACACTGTCTGGCAATTGATAGTGTCGAGTCTACTAAGACACCATGTTGATTTTGGTTCATATGCCAATGCGTCTGAGGATTTGAAATACAGTATAATAGTTTTCTTGATTGAGGACAATATACTTCAAAGGACTACAAGAAACAGATCCTCATCACACTGTCTCTAAATTGCTGATTGGGGAAAATTGAGCCTTAGTCAAAGTTCAGGACTTAATGTGGCCAAGTCTGAAGTTTATTCAGGCCGCTGGTCATGGTGAATACCCAGACATCTGTACAAGATCATGTTCTGCCCATACGAAAGGACCTGGGCTTCTTTATGCACTATTTCTGGAAGAAAGTTAAGATAGAAACCTAAATTGTATTTAAAATTGTGACGATGTCAGTAGGCTCCATCCTCCCTGCTGCATTCTGGAACCTCTTGAACCTGCTGCTGTCGATACTGTGACCGAGATGAGCCAGGCAGATGAGGACACTCGCATACAGCAATCAAAGACAAGACAATCAAAACAACAACAACATTTATTTACATAGCACATTTCCATGCAAATAATGCAGCTCAAAATACTTTACAAGATGAATAAGGAAAAATGAAAAATATAAAATTAAGATTAGTCAATACTAATTAAAAAAGAATAAAAATAGGTCCAATGGCCAGGAGGACAGAAAAAACAAACAAAAAAAAAACTCCAGGGGCGGGAGAAAAAAAGCAAATTCTGCAGGAGTTCCAAGGCCACGAGACCACCCAGCCCCTCTAGGCATTCTACCTAACATAAATGATGCAAATCAGTCGTCATGGTTTTCAGGCTTCACATGGAAGAACTTGATGATGATGGTCATGTGGACAAAAGAAAAAAAACAAAAGAACAAAACAAAACAGTGTCCAAATTAAAGTTCAGTGCAGTCAAATCCCCAATAAATAAATAAATAATCCTTAAGACCACTTGCTGCTTCACCAAGGACCCACTATTCCATAAAAATTATTTTGGATTGCTGCGAAATTTACAATTTGCTTCAATGATTACCTTCTCATCTATGGTTGGTTCCTCCTTTGTTCCTGATGCTGCTGGTTTCCTGCACCCCTGACTCAGATTAAGCAGGTTTCAGCATGTTATTAATCTTCAATTTTGTTTCCTCTTTAATGTTACAACATTTTTAACATTAGCCAATGACAAGATTATCCCAATTCATCTCTAATTATCAATCACCATAAACTGTTAAATGTCATCCTAGGTGAGCAAGGATACCAAGTCGGCATCTCACAATAAGTCAGGGCTGAGAAATGAACTAGCAGTTGCGTGCTTTACAGCCCAGTGACACACTACAAAGACTGACTGCAACTCTATTTTTAATTAATTAATTGTTAACAGAAAATCCTGATTTGGTATTCAGTATTAAAAAATGTAATAATTAAAGTATGATTTTAATAAAATGTTGTAGGGTTACGAAACATCCAGCAGGTGGCACCAGTGTAACATAAAAGTTGATTTTGCTTTCTCGAGTTTCACTTTCATCAAGAAAGACACAAGTGGAGCTGTATCTATGATTTTTTTTTTCACTTTGCTTGTGCTTTCAGAAATTAAATGTCACAAAAGTATGAGATGGAAAAAGAAATCAACCAAAAGAAGAAAATCTCAGTCAGTACCACATTAAATACACATTTTTAATGTTTGCATATACAGCGGATTAGAAAGTATTCAAAACCTTTACTTCTTTCTGCACACTTTATTGTATTGCAGATTTAACTTTAATTGGATAAATTTTCCATCTGTACCCATCAATCTACACTCAATAACCCACAATTGTAAGATTTTTCAGAAATGTTTGTAGTGTGATGGATGGCACACAAGGGGCGGGCAACCTGGCTGGTGTGGGACATGGTTCCTTACTTGAACAGGAGGCCAGCTCTTCAATAGCACAAGGAACAGAGCAAAATGTATTCTGCCTCAGGCAAAGGACAGGTAGAAGATGCCAGTGTGGCATTGGATGCATTGGCATGGCATCCTGGCAGGGTTGGACCAAGGAACAATTCCCAACCAGGACGCCAGTGTAGTGGAAGATCAGGGGGAGGCAACCTGGCAGGATTACACAATCCCCCAGTACACTAAGTGGCAGCCTTCCTGGTTGACAGTACCTGTATGGACATCAGCAAGGCATGCTGGGAGCTGTAGTCCCATAGGGCAGCCTTTTCAGATTCAAAGGGGTGCAGCCAAGGGGTCTTTCAGGGATTCATTATCATCCCTACTTTATCCGACTGAACAGGAAGTGCTTCCATCAGGCTGTGCCCTAACACTAAAAGTACTCCCTGGTCTAACATAAGAGAACAGCTTGATCTCAACCAGGCAAGATGGACTATGGTGGAAGGAGAACAAATCTCTTCTGGAGGAGAGGATGGAGAGAAGAAAAGAGAAGGAGCAGAACTGTGTGGTATTGTCTTTATTAAAGGAGCCTTTTTGTAAGGTATTTGTCAAAATAAACCTTTCTATTGTACCAGAACTTGTCTCTGTGATGTTGTATCTATGATTTGGGGTGCTGCAACACCCCTTATTGGTCACAGCAGATTTATTAAAATGAAAAACTGAAATCTCTCATTCCTGTAACTGTTTAGGCTCCAAACTGTGGTCAGGCCCTGTATATCCTGTTTGCTTTATTTCTCCAGGTGATGTTTCTCGTACTTGATTCCACCTGAATTGACTGGACATTATTTAGATGGGCACACCTGTACCTGTGTCTGTGAAGTCCCATTATTCATACTGTACAGTATATCAGGACAAAAACCAAGCCATGAAGTCCAAAGAACTCTCTGTAGACCTCCGCCATCAAATTTAGGAGAGGCAAAGATCAGGGCAGGAGCGCAAAACCGCTTCTAAAGCTCTGCGCATTCACAGGAGCACACTGGCCTCAATAATTGTGAAATGGAAGACATTTGTAAACACCAGGACTTTTCCTAGAGTTGTATGTCTGACCAGACTAAGTAACTGCGGTGTCAGGTGCGTTTGCCTGGGACGCAGCTTAAGGCTGGGTTTTCAAACTCTGGTCCTGGAGGGCTGCAGTGGCTGCAGTTTTCATTCTAACCCTTTTCATAATCAGTGGCCTGTTTTTGCTGCTAATTAACTCCTTTTCCTTTCATTTTCATTGACTTGTTTTTTTAAGATTTGTTCCCTTGAATTTCTTCATTGTTCCTCTGAATTGCTTCATTTCTTTCCTTAAACGGCACCCAAACAGAAATTAAATGTGAAGTGAGTCAACTAACAGAAGACCAACTAAGTTAGCATGTTAAATTGTTGATTTTCTCTTTTTTAAGAGCTCCGTTAAAATGTTTTGGGGACCCGAGCAGATTACCATTCCTGAGACCTTCATCTTTCTTTATTTTCAGATATTGTATGAAGGGCACAATTTGCTGGTCATGTTTTGGCTCATTATTGTTTGGCTGTGTGGAGAGCAGCCCGGACACAGACAGGCAGACACCGATGGTTTACACCCAAACACACGTTTATTGTACATTATTCTATTTACAAGTCCGCACACACAACCTAGTGCTGCAGCACCAATCACCCTCAGTCCAGGCCTCTTTCTCCAATGCCTCTCTTCCTGACTGCCTCCACTCCTCTCCTCTGAGCTGTGTCCTCTTCCACCTGACTCCAGCTGACGAATGGAGGGAGGCGGCCCCTTTTATGCTCACCCGGATGTGCTCCAGGTGCCTCCTGATGAACTTCCGCCGGCACTTTCTGGTGTGGCGGAAGTGCCAGTTGAGCACCTGGCAGCACTCTGGTGAGGCGGAAGTGCTGACGTCCAGGGCTCTTCAGGCATCTAGGTACCTCCTGGCGGTGACCACGGGCCCCTATAGGGTTGAGCTTCCATGCTCTGTTCCCGTGGTCCCCATACCAACCAGGGCAGCTGCCCTCTCATGGTCCGGAGGAGGCGTAGTCCCTCTCCCGGTCCTTCCAGGCGTTCCGCTCGCCACAGCTGCCAATTAAAGGAAAAGAAACAATTAAGGGGTCTGAGTCTTCAAGAACAAGTCAATTAAATTAATTTAAAAGAAGTGAATCAGCAGCAAAAACAGGTCACTAATTAAGAAAAGGGTTAGAATTAAAACCTGCAACCATTGCTGCCTCCAGGACCGGACTTTGAGAACCCTGGCTTAACACTAGAATCCCTAAAGCCCACGAAAAAACTCATAATCCCGGCCCACCTTAAATTCCTTTGCACCTCTCCATTAACATCTTTTGTGTTGCAAATGTGTCGATCAGCACAAGCAGCAAACAGACTGCTATCCCAGACTGACTTAATCAGTTTTAACGCGAAAAGATGCCAACGAAAGAAGAGAAGCAGCGGGCCGCTAGGGTGGAGAAAAGAAGAGCTGCTCAGGAAGCAGCAAGCGCGTCAACCTCTGAGCAAAAGAATGATAAATGTACAGAGAAAGTATATGAAAACTAGGAATGCTCAAGTCAGGTATAGTCACTGCATGTTATTGTGCACTTTCTGGGCATTTTCAAGTTCTTCTGACAGCACTGGAGCCTCATGGCCCTCTAACATGGCGTTAGCATTCTTGGAGCCCATCTAGCACTGACCTTTCTAGCAGGTCTAGGTCTGGGAGCTCTGTCATAATAATAATAATACTAATAATAATTTACTTACATTTATTTAGCACTTTCCTCTTTACTCAAAGTGCTTTAAACAGTGAGTAGGGAACCAGTTTGTTATAGCACGGCTTGTCTTTTTCTAAAAACAGCCTCAGATCGAAGGTTTGGTGGGGGTGGGGGTGTTGGATTGTGGGAGCGTGAACGTGACTGAGAGAATAAAACCGAGAAAAAAGCGAATTTTTACACGTACAGTAATCCCTCGCTATATCGCACTTCGACTTTCGCGGCTTCACTCAATCGCGGATTTTATATGTAAGCATATCTAAATATATATCGTGGATTTTTTGCTGGTTCACGGATTTCTGAGGACAATGGGTCTTTTAATTTCTGGTACATGCTTCCTCAGTTGGTTTGCCCAGTTGATTTCATACAAGGGATGCTATTGGCAGCTGGCTGAGAAGCTACCCAACCGGAGCGCGTATTACGTATTAAATAAAACTCCTCAAATATATTGTGAGCACGGGGGCTGTTTGCACCCCTGGAGGATATGGCCGCTCCTCAATAAACGCTGAAAGATTACCTTCACATTGTTCTGTTTCTTGCTGGGCTTACATATGGCTGATTTGTCAAGCGATATGCTTCCCGCACTGTGCTTCGCATACTTAAAAGATCAAACAGCACGTATTGATTTTTGATTGTTTTCTTTCTCGCTCTGACATTTTGTGCTCCTGACGGAGGGAGTGTGAGCAGGGGGGCTGGTCGCACCCCTAGGCGATACGGACGCTTGTCTAAAAATGCTGAAAGATTACCTTCACGTTGCTCCATTCTGTGCAGCTGCTTTATCAAGCGACATGCTTCCTGCACAGTGCTTCGCATACTTGAAAGCTCGAAGGGCACATATTGATTTTTGATTGTTTGTTTGTTTTTCTCTGTCTCTCTCACTCTCTCTGACATTCTCTGCTCCTGACGTGAGGGGGTGTGAGCAGAGGGGCTGTTCGCACACTGGCCTAGAGGATACGGACGCTCCTCTAAAAAATGCTGAAAGACTACCTTCACATTGTACCTGCAGTGCTTCACATACTTAAAAGCCAAGCAGCCCTATTGATTTTTGTTTGCTTTTCTCTCTCTCTCTCTGACATTCTCTGCTCCTGATGCGCACTCCTTTGAAGAGGAAGATTTGTTTGCATTCTTTTAATTATGAGACGGAACTGTCATCTCTGTCTTGTCATGGAGCACAGTTTAAACTTTTGAAAAAGAGACAAGTGTTTGTTTGCAGTGTTTGAATAAAGTTCCTGTCTCTCTACAACCTCCTGTGTTTCTGTGCAAATCTGTGACCCAAGCATGACAATATAAAAATAACCATATAAACATATGGTTTCTACTAGGAGGGATTACTGTACCATAAATTTACAGCAGCTGTTACAGATTCAAATGAAATGTTTGTTTTTATTGTATAATATTAACAGTAAGAGCAGCTCACTACTCAAAACGGTAATTATGGGAAGCAGTCGGTATCAAACCCATGACCTCTTGATTATGAGTCAGCAGTTCTTACTGCTGTACAACCGAAGCGGTTGTGTCAGCATTGTACACTAACCTGATTTCTTTTTCTTCAGTTATAATCTTGAATAAAAGTGCACTTGTTTTGTTATATTTGTACTTTTTGTGAAAGTGTTTATTTGATATTTGGACTTCAGCCTTCACACATTATACATTTCATGTCAACATTTTGTCGTAAAACAGGAAAAAAAGTTTGTCTTTTAGGTACGTTTTCAACATTTTTTGCATTTCTCGCATTTCCACTTACCCAGATCTTGGTAGACATGGAGCACACATGAAATGCATGTGTTCCAAATAACAATATATTATTTACCCTCTACAGCTCCAGGCACCTCCAGGCATCTCACGCTTTTTGCCCGAGTTGAGCTGCGGCGGTGGGGTGTTGGGATAGTAGGCTGCTTGATGCTTGTGCTGATTGACACATTTGCAAAACAAAAGATGCCGATGTGGAGGTGCGAGGGAATTTAAGGTGGCCTGGTTTACGAGTGTTTTTTCATAGGCTTCAGGGATCCTAGTGTTAAGCAATAGGAGACTTGACTGAAGTGTTTAAAATTATGAAGGGCATTAGTCCAGTGGATCGAGACGGTGTCTTTAAAACGAGTTCATCAAGAACACAGGGACACAGTTGGAAACTTAAGTGAAAATTTCACTGAAATGTTTTTTTTTCACACAGAGAACCACTGGCATGTGGAGTAAGTGACCACATAGTGTGGCAGACAGTAGGATTTTAGGGACTTTCAAAATCTGACATGATGTTGTTTTGGAGTAATTAAGTGGCTAGGACTGATGAGCTTTTTGGGGCCTGTTCTCGTCGAAGGTTTTTCTAATGTTGTAATGCTTACCTGAGATCCTGGTCTGAATTAATCGATATGACGAGACATATTATTACAGTTTAGAACACTCCTCCCCTACCATATTAATTATAGATTTAAGGATTTTATTAGAGGGCAGCATGGTGGAGTAGTGGGTAGCGCTGCTGCCTCGCAGTAAGGAGGCCTGGGTTCGCTTACCGGGTCCTTCCTGCGTGGAGTTTGCATGTTCTCCCCGTGTCTGCGTGGGTTTCCTTTCGGGTGCTCCTCCCACAATCCAAAGACATGCAGGTTAGGTGCATTGGCGATTCTAAATTGGCCCTAGAGTGTGTGTGTGTGTGTGTGTGTGTCCTGCGGTGGGTTGGCGTCCTGCCCAGGATTGGTTCCTACCTTGCGCCCTGTGTTGCCTGGGATTGGCTCCAGCAGACCCCCGTGACCCTGTATTTGGATTCAGTGGGTTGGAAAATGGATGGATGGATGGATTTTATTTCAGTGCCCATTTACAAAGCAAGTGTCTTAGACACTTTACATCATAAAAGCACATGAAATACAAAACATGCTAAAAGGCATCATAAAATAAAATTACATAAAACAGAACAAAAACTTCAATTACTACTACATTCATAATCATAAGTGGGGTGCTGGTTTTAGACAGACAGACCATACAGACTAAAGCGTAGATTAAAAGCGCTAGCTGACTCAGGAAATGTATGGTGCAAGGGTGTCTGCATTGGCTGGTGGTCTAGTAAGCCCCTTCTCATGTATCTTTGGGTATCCCAGCTTGAAGAAGACAAAAACAATAATTCTTGTACAAGACATAGATTATACGCTGTGCCTCATACATTGAATATATTCATTCTCTCCTGCATCCCTCGCACTTAATAATTACGTATACCCAAGTGTTTTACCTTGTAATTATAATGGAAGAGATGTTAAGTAATCTTTAAATTAAAAAAAAAAAATACTGACAGCGTCTAGAATTAAAAATGCAAATATCATCATCATTTTCACTCCACGTCTCCAGATGAGGGTCATAATGGCAGCATGCTGAGCTGCGCTGATCCTTCCCTCAGCAAAGTCTTCTGCACCTCATAGTAAATTCCCTGATGTCCGGAGGGCAGCTTAGAGATGTAATCCCACCAGCAGGTTCTGGGTCTGCACCAGGTCTTATCCCACTAAGCTGTGGCAACAATTAAAATTTGTCAGGTCCTTTTTTACTTTCTTGTACATGAAGTATAGGGAAAGTATTGGAATCATCCAAAAAGTGGTACTTTACCTTTTATTCATACAGCTACAGAGTCCAATTTATTCAACTTTACTTTTATAGTAATTGTTCAATATATTATTAATTTGATTTGATTTGTTGTGGGTTGTTCTTAAATGTACATAATATACAAATATAATCATTGTTGGTTTACTCCTCAAATATCCATCCCCATATCCGAGTATATAAGAAAGTCAAGGGGAGATCACTCCTGATTTTTTGTAGTACGACTGAACATCTTTAACCCCACTGTCCATTAACTATTTCTTTGGCCCTGGAAACACGGAAATTTGTTTTCCCATTTCAGCGGGGCAGATAAATATGTAGGATATTAATATTAATAGCAATTGGCTGCTTCTTGGGTCTTCTCTACTACCTTTTTTATTATGCAACCATAGTCGTTCCACCACATTGCCTATAAGAATTATTCAGCCTCTTGAAAGTTTTCACATTTTATTGTTGTCCCAGTGGATTTAATTTGTCTTTTTTGACATTGATCGACAGAAAAGGACTCTTCGATATGAAAGTGAAAACAGATCTCTAAAAAGTGTTGCAAATTAATCCACCTTCATAAAAGGACAAGTGTCTGTGTGTCCATCTGGTAGATACGTCTCTGTTATCCAACAGATGGTGCATCACCATCATCAGCATTGCTTTTACAAATCCCATACCAAATGGCAAATAACAGACACATAGCAACTGGCTGGACACAAAGACACTTTGGGCATAAGAACATAAGAAATCTGATAAATCAGAGGAGACCAATTTAAAGCCATTAACAGTTTACATTTTTGAGTTGCTGTTGATAATAAAACCATCCATCCATCCAATTTCCAACCTGCTATATCCTAACTACAGGGTCACAGGGGTCTGCTGGAGCCAATCCAAGCCAACACAGGGTGCAAGGCAGGAAACAAACCCCGGGCAGCCCACCGCAGATAATAAAACTTTCTAATTCATTTACATTTTTTACAGATTTTGATAGAATTTCATGACTTATCATATATGCTCTGACCAAAACGGGGGTCCCCCGAGGCCGTGACTCCAAACACAAGTGTACAAACACAGTCAAGGCTACCAATAAAGTGTATTTTATTTTACCAAATACCTTCCACAGGTTCTTTTATCAATACAAACTCGTAATCTGCATCCAGTATAGTAATTCCTCCTCTCTCTTCCAGGCAAGCCATGTCCTCTACCGCCCGACTCCAAATCCCAAAGTGAGGTGAGACGCCTCCTTTTACCTTGGACCCGGTGCCACAGCATTTTCTGATCCAGGTCACATCGATGTTGCCCATAACAGGAAGGGTTGCCCTTCCGCACTAATTTTATCTTGGACCCGGGAGATTTGTTTCTGACATTAGATTTCACTTTTGTGTACGTTTTAAAAGGTGTGATTTTCATTGCCATCTTTAATGTTATTATTTATAGAAATTTATTTATTTGTTTGTCCCAAGAGGGAAAATTGGCTTTTTACAGGCAGGCTTGAAATAAATAAATACATAAATATATAGAACAATAAATAAATATATACTCCCACACTATGGTCTGAACACACACCAGAATGACTAAAAAGAAAGAAAAGTCAAAAGAAAGAAAACTTCTGAATTGGCTGTCACTGTCACAGCGCGGCGCTATACAGACGTACTGCTGTTGGTATAAAGGAGCCCCAGTCCCATTTCCTGACCCAATTCTGATGAATAATTTGTTGGCTGAAAGTCCTCAGTTACTATGAAAGTGAAAACAGCTCTCTAAAAAGTGTCCATCCGGTAGATACGTCTCTGTTATCCAACAGATGGTGCATCACAAGCATTAGCACTGCTTTTACAAATCCCATACCAAATGGCAAATAACAGAGACATAGCAACCGGCTGGACACAAAGACACTTTGAGCATAAGAACATAAGAAATCTGACAAATGAGAGGAGATCAAATTAAAGTCATTTTGAGTTACTGTTTATAATAAAACCATTGCTTTCTAATACATTTACATTTTTTACACATTTTGATAGTACTTCATTACTTATCATATATGCTGTAGAAGATCAGCTCGGACACAGACAGAGACGCAGACTCACAAGTCCCAAAAGCACACCCGTTTATTTCTCTTCAAGGCTTTACAGCACCACAGTGCACAGATCACCCACAATAGCTCAGTCCTTATCCCTTTTCTCTCTCTTTCTTCTCTCTTCTCTGAAACCTTCACTCCTCCACTCGCAAGCTCTGCCCACCACCTCCCGACTCCGGCTCCCCAAATGGAGTGAGGCGGCACCTTTTATGTCGCACCCGGATGTACTCCAGGTGCGCCCTGACGATCTTCCTGCAACACTTCCTGGCGTGGTGGAAGTGCTACATGGACACCCGGAAGCACTCCATGTGTGCCCGGATTCTCTTCCTGAAACACTTCCTGGTGTGGCAGAAGTGCTGCAGTCCAGGGCTCTGGGATGGTCCTGGCCCCCACGGGGTTGAGCCTCCAAGCACAGCTCCCGCGAACCTAACGCCAACCAGGGCGGCTGCCCTCTCGTGTCCCGGGGTAGATATTGCTTCTCTCCAGGTCCTTCCACTCTCCAGGCATCCCAGCTAGGCAAGGGTTCCAGCCGTCCACCACAATGCTCTGACCAAGCCCTTGACTGCAAACACAAGTGCACAAACGCAGTCCGGGGTACTAATAAAGTGTATTTTCTTCTTTCAACAGAGAATCACAATCTCCATCCAGTATATTAATTCCTCCTCTCTCCTCCAGGCAAGCCTTGTACTCTACCACCGGACTCCAACTCCCCAAGTGAGGCGAGATGACACCTTTTATCTTGAACCCGGGAGTAATTCCGGTGCCACAGCAATGTATATTGGTAGCTCTTCCAGGTCACATGGATGTCGCCCATAACAGGAAGGGTTGCCCTTCTGCACTTCCAGGCAACCGTGCAGGTGTCCAAAATGGGACCCGGTCAGTGGACCACTGCCACCACTTGTTATGGGGGATGTACTGTCCATTCCTAAATTGGTCCTCCTGAATGGGATAAACATGTAAGGTCTTCCCAGTCTGGTTGTGCTTACATTCCATTCTCCCAGCCGGGTAGAATCATTTCCTTGAATCCAAATGGAACGCCAGTCCACCCACTTCTACACGTACAATGCGTAGACCTCTACTGCAGCATCCTGGAAATAAATGGTCCAGCAGTCAGTGTGTTCCGTCTCTCACTAATTCTTTAACTGCCGTGGTGATGAAGGCCATTTGAGGTTGAAACTTAACAAGATATTTAGCCGTCATCCCCTACATAAACAGCATTATCTCGCAAGAGATGACTTTAACATGACGTAAACAACAACTAAAAGCAGACAAATGTGTAACATTACACGAAACATATTTTTTATCTATTTCTAGCATTAGGAAGGCTCCTTTTAATTAAACTCTCGTTTTCAATTTGTCTGCTGTAGTGTTTCCAAATTTGTATAAAGACTTTTAAATGCTATGTAAGGGCCATTAAACACATGTTTAGGAATATAATCAAACATCCGTTGTCTTCTTTACTCGAGAATAAATTTAAACTCCTTAGTTACACTATGGGTGGCATGGTGGCACAGTGGTAGCACTGCTGCCTCACAGTAAGGAGACCTGGGTTCACTTCCCGGGTCCTCCCTGTGTGGAGTTTGCATGTTCTCCCCGTGTCTGTGTGGGTATCCTCCCACAGTCCAA
The DNA here is from genome assembly GCF_900747795.2 of Erpetoichthys calabaricus. Classification (NCBI taxonomy): domain Eukaryota; kingdom Metazoa; phylum Chordata; class Cladistia; order Polypteriformes; family Polypteridae; genus Erpetoichthys; species Erpetoichthys calabaricus. The sequence goes on from NC_041394.2 coordinate 6,436,172, forward strand.
AGACATGCAGGTTAGGTGCATTGGCAATCCTAAATTTTCCCTAGTGTGTGCTGGTGGTGTGTGCCCTGTGGTGGGCTGGGGCTTGGGGTTTGCTTCCTGCCTTGTGCCCTGTGTTGGCTGGGATTGGAAGCAGACCCCCGTGACCCTGTAGTTAGGATATAGCGGGTTGGATAATGGATGGATAGTTACACTATTATGTTTTGTCTAACGCAGCAGCTAATTTGAAGACTGCTGTCCGGACTCTCTTGGAAACTATATGAGATGGAAAGGGGGGGGGGGGGGGGGGCTTGCATTTGGGGTTTGTCTGGGTGGCTTATAAGGATTTGTACATATAATTACATTTTTTTTTTTTTTGCTTAGCTGCTCAAACACACCACAGCTCCACAGGACTAGTAGATAGATAGATAGATAGATAGATAGATAGATAGATAGATAGATAGATAGATAGATAGATAGATAGATAGATAGATAGATAGATAGATAGATAGATAGATAGATAGATATTTTATTAATCCCAAGGGGAAATTCACATACTCCAGCAGCACCTTACTGATAATGAAAATATTAAATTAAAGAGTGATAACAATGCAGGTATAACAGACAATAACTTTGAATAATGTTAGCATTTACCCCCCGGGTGGAATTGAAGAGTCACATAGTGTTGGGGAAGAACAATCTCCTCAGTTTGTCAGTGGAGCAGGACGGTGACAGCAGTCTGTTGCTGAAGCTGCTCCTCTGTCTGGAGATGATCCTGTTCAGTGGATGCAGTGGATTCTCCATGATTGATAGGAGTCTGCTCAGCGCCCGTCGCTCTGCCACAGATGTCAGACTGTCCAGCTCCGTGCCTACAATAGAGCCTGCCTTCCTCACCAGTTTGTCCAGGTGTGAGGCGTCCTTCTTCTTAATGCTGCCTCCCCAGCACACCACCGTGTAGGAGAGGGCGTTCGCCACAACCGTCTGGTAGAACATCTGCAGCATCTTATTACAGATGTTGAAGGACGCCAGCCTTCTAAGGAAGTATAACCGGCTCTGTCCTTTCTTACACAGAGCATCAGTATTGGCAGTCCAGTCCAATTTATCATCCAGCTGCACTCCCAGGTATTTATAGGTCTGCACCATCTGCACACAGTCACCTCTGATAATTACGGGGTCCATGAGGGGTATAGACCTCCTAAAATCCACCACCAGCTCCTTGGTTTTGTTGGTGTTCAGGTGTAGGTGGTTTGAGTCGCACCATTTAACAAAGACCTTGATTAGGTTCCTGTACTCCTCCTCCTGCCCACTCCTGATGCAGCCCACAATAGCAGTGTCATCAGCGAACTTTTGCACGTGGCAGGACTCCAAGTTGTATTGGACGTCTGATGTATATAGGCTGAACAGGACCGGAGAAAGTACAGTCCCCTGTGGCGCTCCTGTGTTGCTGACCACAATGTCAGACCTGCAGTTCCCGAGATGGACATATTGAGGTCTGTCTTTAAGATAGTCCACGATCAATGCCACCAGGTATGAATCTACTCCCATCTCTGTCAGCTTGTCCCTAAGGAGCAGAGGTTGGATGATGTTGAAGGCGCTAGAGAAGTCCAGAAACATAATTCTTACAGCACCACTACCTCTGTCCAAGTGGGAGAGGGATCGATGTAGCATATAGATGATGGCATCCTCCACTCCCACCTTCTCCTGGTATGCGAACTGCAGAGGGTCGAGGGCGTTGCGGACCTGTGGCCTCAGGTGGTGAAGCAGCAGCCGCTCCATGGTCTTCATCACATGCGACGTCAGAGCGACAGGCCGGAAGTCATTCAGCTCACTAGGATGTGATACCTTTGGGACTGGGGTGATACAAGATGTTTTCCAAAGCCTCGGGACTCTCCCCTGTTCCAGGCTCAGGTTGAAGATGCACTGTAGAGGACTCCCCAGCTCCAATGCACAGACCTTCAGCAGTCGTGGCGATACTCCATCTGGGCCCACTGCTTTGCTGGCACAAAGTCTCCTCAGCTCTCTGCTTACCTGGGCAGCTGTAATTGTGGGTTGGGGTAGACTCTCCCCTATGCTGGTATCAGCAGAAGGATAGGTGGAGGGTGCAGTACTCTGAGGTGAGAGTGGGTTAGGATGGTCAAACCTGTTAAAAAAGTTGTTCATCTGGTTTTCTCTCTCCACATCTCTCTTGATGGTGGCACCCTGCTTCAAGCTGCAGCCAGTGATGATCTTCATCTCATCCCACACTTCCTTCATGCTGTTGTTCTGCAACTTCTGCTCCAGCTTTCTCCTGTACTGCTCCTTCGCCGCCCTGAGCCGAACTCAGAGTTCCTTCTGTACGCGCTTGAGCTTGTGCTGATCACCGCCTTTAAAAGCCCTTTTCTTCTGGTTCAAAAGGCCCTTGATGTCACTTGTAATCCATGGCTTGTTGTTAGCATAGCAGCGTACAGTTCTTACTGGAACTACAATGTCCATACAGAAGTTGATGTAGTCAGTAGTGCAGTCAACAACCTCCTCAATGTTCTCACTATAAGATCCCTGCAGGATATCCCAGTCCGTAGTTCCAAAGCAGTCTCTCAGAGCCTTCTCTGCCTCCGGGGACCACTACCTGAATGAGCGTGTGGCTGTAGGTAGGACCCTCACTCTTGGTTTGTAGTGAGGCTGAAGCAGTACCAGGTTATGATCTGCTTTCCCAAGTGCAGGCAGCGGAGTGGCACTGTATGCGTATTTAACGTTTGCATACAGTAAGTCAATAGTCTTATTTCCCCGGTTGTTACAATCCACATACTGGGAGAAGGCAGGTAATGTTTTGTCCAACGTTACATAGTTGGAGTCTCCAGAGATTAGCACAAGGGCCTCAGGGTGCTGTGTTTGTAATTTAGTCACATTGGAATGGATGATGTCACCCGCTATCTCCAAGTCCGCCCAAGATTATGAGCACTACTGGTCCCGAAGACATTACTTCCAGTACCAGAACTATTGATGCCTTCACTTCCGGTTACTTAGGTGTGGGCTTGGGGGGATGGGGGCCCACTGATGACATCTCTCATGGTTCCTGAACCAACAATGATGTCACTTCCGGGCGCGAAGACGTCATTTCTAGGTCCAGGGCTGATTGATGATGTCACGTCCAGTTCCGGCGACATCACTTCCGGTTCCAGCCCCCTATGATGTAATTTCCTATACTGGCCTTTAAAGCCGCCATCTTACCTTCATATCATCAGTTCAGTTTTGGACTTGAATCTGTGAACATCTCTGTTCAATTTAAAACTCATTTTTAGAGCCTTTGGAACAATATATGGGTGGCTGCCCCAAACCTTCATGACGTCTGTGACTCATTCTTGTGATAACAGATATTCACAGATAAAGAGATCATTCATAAACTTATTGATGGAGTCAGCATCTCAAATGTCCATTTTGTTACATTGTAATTTTTCACTTCTCCCATCATCAAAACTCACTGTTATTCTGTATCATATATCAGTAGTGCCTTGCAGTTAGGAGACCCGAGTTCGCTTCCCGGGTCCTCCCTGCGTGGAGTTTGCATGTTCTCCCTGTGTCTGCGTGGGTTTCCTCCCACAGTCCAAAGACATGCAGGTTAGGTGCATTGGTGATCTGAAATTGTCCCTAGTGGGAGCTTGGTGTGTGTGTGTGTGTGCACTGTGGTGGGCTGGCGCCCTGCCCGTGGTTTGTTTCCTGCCTTGCGCCCTGTGTTGGCTGGGATTGGCTCCAGGAGACCCCCGTTACCCTGTAGTTAGGATATAGCGGGTTAGATAATGGATGGGTGGATATCAGTAGTCCTTTAAAACCTTGGTATTTTTTCACTTCTGTATTCAATTTTGACTATTTATGTATTTATTTAAACTTATTGTTTTAAAATTTTAGCCAGCCCCCCTGAAGCGTCTAACTCTTTGCCCTCCTGTATAATATTTGTCCAGCTTTATATGTATGTTTTGGCCTAATTTGTCTTTTTTTTTAGCATTGAGATTTGTTTCTGACATTAGATTTCCAGTAAGCCGAGTCAACAATTACAATTTGTCAGGTCCTTTTTTTGTAGTACGACTGAACATCTTTAACTCCACTGTCTATTAACTATTTCTTTGGCCCTGGAACCACGGAAATTTGTTTTCCCATTTATCCTATAAATATATAGGATATTATTATTAGTAGCAATTGGCTGCTTCTTGGGTTTTCTCTACTGCCTTTTTTATTATGCCACCACAGCCGTTCCACCACATTGCCTATCAAAATTATTCAGCCTGTTGAAGGTTTTCACATTTTATTGTTGTCCCTGTGGATTTAATTTGTCTTTTTTGACATTGATCGACAGAGTAAGACTCCTTAATTTGAAAGTGAAAACAGATCTCTAAAAAGTGTTGCAAATTAATCCACCTTCATAAAAGGACAAGTGCCTGTGTGTCCATCTTGTAGATACGTCTCTGTTATCCAACAGATGGTGCATCACCATCATCAGCACTGCTTTTACAAATCCCATACCAAATGGCAAATAGCAGACACTGCAACTGGTTGTACTCAAAGACACTTTGAGCATAAGAACATAAGAAATCTGGCAAATGAAAGGAGACCAAAATAAAGTCATCAACAATTTACATTTTTGACAGAGTAACTGTTGATAATAAAACCACTGCTGTCTAATACATTTACATTTTTTACAGATTTTGATAGAATTTCATGACTCATGATATGTGCTCGGACCAAAACGGAGGTCCCCCAAGGCCGTGACTCCAAACACAAGTGTACAAACACAGTCAAGGCTACCAATAAAGTGTATTTTATTTTACCAAATACCTTCCACAGGTTCTTTTATCAACATAAAATCATAATCTCCATCCAGTATAGTAATTCCTCCTCTCTCCTCCAGGCAAGCCTGGTCCTCTAACGCCCGACTCCAACTCCCCGAGTGAGGCAAGTTGCCTCCTTTTATCTTGGAGATTTGTTTCTGACATTATATTTCATTTTTGTGTATGTTTTCATTGCCCTCTTTAATTTTATTATTTACTAAATAACATCGCTGAAAGACCCAGCATTGCCCGGGACGAAAATAAAGTGTTTTATTTTTTTTTAGTTGTTTGAGAAACATATAATAAAAAAACACAACTTTAAAAATAAAAATTCATTAACAAACAATGAAGTCTCACTAAAGCGGTCTTGCGGTATTGTATGTCTGTTATCATCCAGTTTATGCTCTGAACTGGCCAACTCTATTTAATTTCAAAAGAACAGGGGTGCGGTGGCACTCAAACATAAAGAATGCTGGCACTCACCTCCAGTTCAACCTCCGGTGGTCGTTCAGAGTGTCAACTGAATGATAACTTGCATACAAGACCACATGATCACCCCCTACCCTACCCAGAAGGCGGTGGGTTAGGGTTGATTTCACCAGACAGTATTTTCAGTCGACCACTGAGAAACATGTCTATCAAGTTTCATGAAAATCACTCCAGCCATCCGGGAAGTGATGGTGGAACAAACATACATATACACACACATACATTGACTTTTATATATATATTGTCACCCACGTGCACATGGGAGGCAGCCAAGGGGCTTGAGTAAGGGCAGTTCCGAGTCATACCGGGATGTGGCAGAGCGCACTGACTCTTTTTCTCCCTTTCCTGCAGACCATTCACGGGAGATTCCACCTGGCCCTCTTGACATCACTTCAGGGACTGAGCCTATGGAAGAAGACCTTGACAGCTCCGGCCCCTGTGATGTCACGTCCCGGCTCGAACCTATAGCTGAAGACCTTCCTGAGCCCGACCCCTTTGATCTCAATTCCTGTCTTCCCCTTTAAAAGCCTCCACCTTTTCCCTATTCCCTCAGTTCTGTTTTGGACTCGGTTTTGTGCACAGCAGTGCGACCATTTAAAACGTCAATTTGCAGCCAGGAAACCAATTATACGGGTGGCTGCCACAAACCTTGCTATGGCTCTCTGTGGAGTTTGTGACAATAGATAGAACTTTATTTATTTATTTATTTATTTATTAATGTACTAGGGGGCTTTGCCCCCTGCTCACTTCGCTTGCCAACCCCTTCCCTCCCGCCTGCGCTTTGCGCCGTTGTGAAGAGGGGGGCTGAATGCACACCAAGGTGACGTGGTCGCTCCTCTGAAACCCCTCTTAAACAGTGACACAATGGGAGACAAGTAACAGTTGTTTTTTTTTTTTTACCTCCTCTTTGCTCGATCAGCTACTGGCTTGCTGCTGCTTCCGTTCCACGTGATCGGCATTACGGGCAGGGATCGGGGGTATCAGAACAGCTGAGATGCATTTTTTCAAAACACCAGGTCTCAGTGGCTTTCAAATCCCAAAACACGCTATGGCAAAAATTGGTCCACCCCAATGACCGGGTGCCCCGGCACAGACAGAGTAATATAGTTTATGCAGTTAAGTGCCAAGAGGATTGCCGAGAATTATACCAAGCAACCACTGGCAAAGCAGATGGCACAATACAGAAAAGCTACCTCATCAGGCCAGGACTCCACAGTCTATTTACACCTACAGGACAGTGGTCACTTTTTCAGTGATGAAGATGTGCACATCCTGGACAGAGAGGAACGCTGGTTTGAGTGATGAGTCGAGAAGGCCATTTACATGAAAAAGGAACGACCATCTCTGAACCGAGGATGGGGCCTAAGGGTACATCTTTCACCATCTTACAGTGCTGTGATTTCAGCCATTCCCCAACTCTCTGTGAATGGTACTCATGGCCATTGATCAATGGACAATTTGCATATCATTGATCACACAGCCCATTCTTAGTCAATGGTGCTAGTTTGGGTCATTATGCAAAGGTACTGTTTATAAGGTTGGAGAAACCTGCAGTCAACTGAGACTTGAGGAAGTCACTTGGATGAGTGATGTAACGTAAAACGTATCTCCCTGGAAAAGAACTATGTCCAGATGAACTGAATCAACCTTCTAGAATTTCCTTACCTGGATTATTGAGCATGCATCGAGAGACTAAAAAGAAAGAATAGTCAAAAAAAAGAAAGCTTCTGACTTGGCTGTCACTGTCACAGTGAGGTGCTACACAGACATACTGCAGTTAGTATAAAGGAGCTCCAGTCGCATTTCCTGACACACTTCTGTTGTATAATATGTTGTCTGAAAGTCCGCAGTGTTGGTGTGTCACAGAGAGAGGATGTGCAGAATTGTTCATAATGGAACTCAGTTTTGTTTTAATTCTCTTCTTTGTTAAGACCTCCTGGGGATCCAGAGTGTGTCTAATAACTCAGCCTGCCCTTTTAGTTTGCCGTTTGATTCAGTGGGCCATTTTTGAAATGATGTTATCAGCCCAGCACAGCACAGCACAGAAAATCGCACTGAGCATCACAGAGTTGTAGAAGATGTGAAGGATAGAAGAAGAACCTGCTCTGTCATTTCTTCTCTAGATCCACCAGTCTAACCTGTCATTAATGTGGACCCCCCCCCCCCCAAGTACTTATGGGAGTGGACCATCTCTACACCCACTCTTTGAATAGCAACCAGACATGGAGGGTCTTTGGTGTGGTGAAAGTCAATAAGCAGTTCCTGGGTTCAGCTGATGTTCAGTTGCAGACCATTTTGCACCAAGAAATAAAGTTCTCTCCCAGACTTCTCTCCTCTATCTCATCTCCCTTAACTTTACACCACACAAGTGCAGAGAATTATCAGAGAATTCTGCGTGTGACATGACCTGGGGCCTCATGTATAAATGGTGTGTATGCACAAAAATGTTGCGTACACCCGTTTCCACGCTCACATCGCGATGTATAAAACCAAAACTTGGTGTAAAGCCACTGTGGGAAGCAGCCCGGACACAGACAGACGGACATCGTTTACAGTCCAACACACGTTTATTATAATATTTAAAGTGCACAAACCCAGTGCCGCAGCACCAATCACCCCACAAGTCCAGGCCAACACAATAGTATGGCTTTCATTCAGACCATTTCCTTCTCTCCCCTTCCAGACCTCGTCCTCTTCCACCTGACTCCAGCCCTGAATGAAGGGAGGCGGCCCCTTTTATTGTCCCCCGGATGTGATCCAGGTGTGCTCCGACAATCTTCCACCAACATGCCCCAGTGTGGCGGAAGTGCCAGATGTATCCCCGGAAGCACTCCGGGTGTCCCTACTCCTCTTTCCCCCAGCACTTCCTGGTGTGGCGGAAGTGCTTAGGTCCAGGGCTGCCAAGGCATCCGGGCGCCCCCTGGTGGTGACCATGGGCCCCTACAGGGTTGAGCTTCAAAGCTCTGCACCCGTGGCCCCCAAAGCAACGAGGGCGGTCGCCCCCTCATGGTCTGGAGGAGGCGTTAGCCCTCCTCCGGTCCTCTTGGGCGTCCCAGCTGGGTACCACCCCCAGCCGCGTGCCACACCATGTACATTTTCACAGTAGCTCAAACCCTGGCATACGCAAGTTCTCCACTCGGTTTTGCAAACTGATGGCACTCAGCGTCAAAGCAGTGCTTTTGTTCCTGTGTGGATTGCCTCTCTTTTTTAGATCCACCTCCCTGACGCAGCTTTAAGGCATCTGATTATAATTAACTTGTAATAATATAATGGTCCATGGAATGGCCAAATTATTCCAAATACCATAGCTGCTTTAGCGTTGTTCCTCTCACTGCACCTACTTCTTCTTCTTCTTCTTTTAGCTGCTCCCATTAGGGGTTGCCACAGCGGATCATCTTTTTCCTTATTACTCTCACTGCACCACTCAGAGTTTTTATATCACTGTATCTGAGTGTGGAATCACAGCTCTACAGCAGCTGATTGGAAAGAGAATTATCGGTATACAGCATCAAACACACGCTGCCTCAGCCATGCTGCCTATTAAACTGCTCTCATGTGACAAATGCTTCAGAGCCTTTCCTGTACGGACCTCGCGGTTCAGAAACAGTTTCATCCCAAGAGCTCTAAACACACTCAATCAGTCCATCAAGTGCTCCTTGTAAAACTGTTTGTACTTATAAGTACAATTACCTCACTGTAAACTTGTGATACAGTTATAATATTGCACAACCTGTGCCACTTTATAAAGCGCGTATTTACATATGATGACGATATCATTTTTAAGATGAAATGCAGCAAAATATGTTTATTACATTATACAGATAAAATGTTAACATCATTTATCCATCCATCCATTATCCAACTCGCTACATCCTAACTACAGGGTCACGGGAGACTGCTGGAGCCAATTCCAGAAAACACAGGGCGCAAGGCAGGAAACAAACCCTGGGGAGGGCACCAGCCCACCGCAGGGCGTAACATCATTTAAATAATCTATATTGTTAATAATTAAACATGTGAGGACACAGGACACTAGCGACTATCTGATGCCTCGTTCAGGGATTGTTCCTGCCTCACACTGTACTCTTGCTGTGACTGGCATGACACTGGAAGGATAGATGGATAGAATAATTAAAGATGTACTACGAAGATATTTCAATGTTCCTTAAAGATTTTGAATAATTGGCGTTCTCAGCTTACAAATGGCTTAACATCTATTGCAGAGCTGATTGTGTGGCGATTGATTACTTGGAGAAAGAAAAGGAAGGACAGGAATAGGAGGTTAGTATGTCTGAAAGAGACAGTACTGCTGCAATAAATTATTTCATTGAAGGTCGCGCACAGCGCAGCAAGCATCTTGTGTGAGGCAGGAACAATCACTGGACGTGGCGCCAGCTCGTCACTATCACTGCACCACCGTGTTCCCATGTTTAATAACATGCTTTAATTCTTATCATCATGAAAATTATACCAAGTACACATCTCAGTATTTTATTTATTCAGAGAGCTGTGATATCATGAATGTAATGGATTCTGTGTCCTGTAGGAGGAAGAGAAAGCCTGTTTAAGAAGCATGTAGTGATTCACACACATAGAGCACATAGAAGATCAAATACAAAACAAAGCATTTAATGTGCTACTTTAGTTACAATGGGATTTGAGAAACTAGTAAATTAAACAATTTAAAGATGAAGTTTATGATGTTCTACTTTAATGACAAAATAAACTACGTGATTAAGGTGGAAATTTCAAAATTAAAGTTGCCATTTCCAGCTTTTTTCCCACTATGTCCCTATTTTGTTTCTTATCTCCATACCCTAATAAGCTTTCATATGACACTCAGACGGTGGACTACGACTCGCCTTTACATGGCGACTTTGATATCTGACAACTCCTTTTTTATTTCAGGCACTGTGTGACTTTGTGAACTTGAGCTTTCGAGTTTCTCTGACACTCTATGTCACTCAATCAACTTCCTTTTGTTGTTTATACCACTGTTTAAACCAACAAATAGTACGTTTTTCTTTGCCTCCACTTGGTATTCGCTGAAATTTTTCTATTTCCCCCGTGCTTTTGCCATTGCCTTTTCACAGAACGCTGAAGCTTAAGGGCTATTTATATTGATTTACATATTCAAAGGGGTGTAATTCTAGAAGGAGTTGGGGTGTGGCAGCAGGCGCATGCACATGTGTTACTTTTCACGCTGACCAGGTTTATGGAGCGGAAGAACGTGGAAGTTGATGAACACACAGATTTATGCATCTGGATTTTTTTGTGTGAACAGTGATCCCTCGCTATATCGTGCTTCGTCTTTCGCGGCTTCACTCCATCGCGGATTTTAAATGTAAGCATATGTGAATATATATCGCGGATTTTTCACTGCTTCGCGGATGTCTGCAGTCTACAGTACGTGTGCTTCCTCAGTTGATTTGCCCATTTGAATTCAAACAAGGGACGCCTTTGAATTCAAAGAAGGGACGCTATTGGCGGATGACTGAGAAGCTACCCAATCAGAGCCTTCGGTTAAGTTCCTGTGTGCTGCTGATTGGCTCAGCGACGTAGTGCTGCATTAACCAGGAAGTCTAATCTCACTCATTCATCATTAACGCACGTTACTGCTACTGCTGCAGGAGCCGTGTCCAAGCGCCAACAGAAGATGCAAATGATTGCAGAAAAGGTAAAAGTTTTGGATATGTTGAAGGAAGGAAACAGCTACACCGCTGCAAGACACCATTACAGCTTCAATGAGTCCACGATTCTTTTTATTTAAAACGGAGGAAAAGCATATAAGATCTACGGCCGCAGTGTCCTTTAACCAGGGTGCAAAACGAGTTGCAAGTGGATGTGATAAGGCAGTAGTCTGGATGGAATCTGCTTTAGGGATTTGGATTGAAGAGTGCTGGAAGAAGAACAACAGCGGTGCTAAACAGTCACCTGAAGAGGCTCCTTTAGAAGAGCTGTAACGCTATCCTTTGTAGTGCAGTAAAATTAAACTCATCGTTATCAGACAAGTCATCGTGTCATTGTTGGTGAGTAACCATAATTAATTATTTACGTACAGTACTTATTACATGTACATAGTTTAGTGTCACTGTACACACATTTTACTGTATACAATTTTTCCTGCATTGTACGTATTTATTGCTGGTGGCCTGTAAGTCGTAATGGCTGTAACATATGTGATATCGGAGACGCTCGATATCTTTAAAATAATATTTAGGTTTTACTGTAAGTAAACTGTGTTTACATACATAATTTCAACGAATCTTACCTAATGTCTAAGAGAATACAAAGGGTTTATGCTGTATAATTGTGCGTGAAATGTTTATAATAGTGTGGGAGAGTTTATAAGGGCTTAAAATATATAAAAATAACCATATAAACATATGGTTTCTACTTCGCGGATTTTCTTATTTCGCGGGTGGCTCTGGAACGCAACCCCCGAGATGGAGGAGGGATTACTGTACGCCATGTTTTAGAGTGAATTCTATGCACAGCAATATGCATGAGGCCCCTGGTGTTATTGTTGTAGTTGGACCTGTACAGAATGAAGACAGAAGGAGACAGGACTGTTCCTTGTGTTGCTCCAGTTTCAGAAACACAGTCTTTAATTCTCATAATTGCATTCTGGCCAAACGATATTCCATTATCCAGGACATCATGGGCTCATCCACCTGCATATCTCTGAGCTTGCCCCTTAACCGGGATGGCTGTGACGTTTTAGTTATGTATCATCACGGTCCTGTTCTAATTCTCAGTATTGTTACCTTCACATCTGTGACATCCATAATGTGACTTCCAATGTAAATATGCCAGTTTGGCCAGTAATCCTTAGTAGATATTCTTCAATCTCTTAGCATTAGTTAGCTCATTTATCAAGTAGATAGATAGATAGATAGATAGATAGATAGATAGATAGATAGATAGATAGATAGATAGATAGATAGATAGATAGATAGATAGATAGATAGATAGATAGATAGATAGATAGATAGATAGATAGATAGATAGATAGATACTTTATTAATCCCAATGGGAAATTCACATGTACACAAGTACAAGTACACCCTAGTGCTGGGCTTCTCTGGCTTTGAATTCAACTTCTGTTCAGTTCTCTTGTACTACGCTCTTGTCCTTTGGTTTTATTTGCTTTGATTTATTGATTTCTCAGTTTAACCTCTGACTCGTCCCTGGCTTAATGTCTCAGCTTATTGATCTTCTCCCAGTATTTCCTTCTTGCTCACAATAATCCATGGGTACATGTGTACTTAAGTGACTTTAGCTGCAGGTGGAAGCTCCTGTCGCACAACTGTTGTTACGGTTCTGCCTTTGTCCAAAAAACGGCTCCATAAGCTTTATGACCACAAACTTGGAAAGTCTTTCTCCCGTGGGATGACTGGGATCTTTTCCTAAATAAGGAGTGGCATTACACATGAACTTTGTCAGCATGTCCGTGTCAATAAAACACAGGAAGCTCTGCAGTTTACTTGTGACTTTACGCTGTAGGAAGATAAGCAAATGAATCAAAGTAAATTACATTCAATCTGGCTTTTATATAAGTAACATATAAATGTTTTCATACAAAGACAATCACAAGACATAATCACAAAAAGGACTTTGCATGATATCTTGGTGAGCATGGCATGCCTAGCTGTGTCGTTGAAGGACATGCGTGTGGCAGATTCACTGGCAGGATGACGCCTGCCCGACCTTTTGCTGCATCTAAACGGTGCCATCTTTCACCTTTACACCTGGTGCAGCTGACATTGTTCTTATATGTGAGTAGATGTTTCTTGCAGGGAGTGTTTTTGTTCTCTTTCTCTAATGTAGAACCTCATCTGAGTTCACCTCTGCTATAGCACGTCTTTATGTGAAAACAGCAGTGTCAGATCGGGAGGAGTGTGAATGTGACTGAGAGAATAAAACTGAATAAAAAAAGAACAATAACTTTTACAAGTACCGTAAATTTACACCGGCTGTTACAGACTCAAATAAAATGTGTTTTTATTCTATGATAGCAACAATAAGAGCAGCTCACTACTCAAAAGAACTGAATTGGTGACCTCTTGATTATGAGTCAGTAGTTCTTACTGCAGTGCCACCTGAGCTGTTGTGTCAGTGTCGTATCCTATCCCAATTTCTTTTTCTTTGGTTCTCTTCCTGAATAAAAGCACACTTGTTTTGTTATATGTGTAACTTATATGAAGGTGTTTATTTGATATTAGGACTTCAGTCTTCACACATTAAACACTTCATGTCTACATTTTGTCAATTATTAATAAAACATGAAAAACATTTCTGTTTTAGTTATGTGTTCAGCATTTCTTGCCTCACATTTCTTGTCATCCTACATTTACAAAGATCATTGCAGACACGGAACAAACATGAAATGTAGGTATTCCAAATGACAATATATTATTTACCCTCTGGGATGGGATAGCAGGCTGCTTGCTGCTTGTGCTGATCGACACATTTGCAAAACAAAAGACGCTGATGAGGAGGTGCGAAGGAATTTAACGTAGCCTGGGATTACAAGTTTTTCCGTAGGCTTCAGGGATTCCAGTGTTAAGATGCAAAAGGGAAATTAACCTTCACCAACCATCTGGATCCTGGCTGCAGTTGGTCACAGAGTACAGTGACCAGACTGGGATGGTTCCGATTTCAGGCTATGCATCCCAGTTAGGGTGACAGATGTTCTATATTTTTTTATGCATTAACCTACCAATTTATGCCTAAAATCCTGGAACTGAGCAAAATGTCCCAACACTCCCGTTTTTAGGTAGCAGGGATCCCCCAGACTTTAATGTCATTTGTATTTTTACAAGGCGTATGATAAAACCTACGATTCCTAGACCCGTAATCTCAGATCTTCTAATTGTGGTCTACTTATTCCAAGGGCCATGCATAAAAGAAGTGATGAGGCAGCCTTCTGCAGTCATGCACCAAAAATCATGAATACTGTACCAATAAAGCTACACTACACTAACAATGTATATAATTATACAAAACTCCCAAAAAACACTTTTATAATTTGGCTTTTTTTACCTACATTTTAATTTTACCTTTAATGAACTAGAAACGCATAGAATTATCATTCTCTTCAATGAACCTGAAGTGCTTTTTAATCTTTGCTTTTCTTTTTTTTTTTTGGTAGTGTTCTGCACCACCACCGCCTGATCAAAGTCCTGTCCTGTGCAGACACCTGTGATGTTTGAGTGAAAGCGGAATCCCCAACCTGCCACCGGTGTCACTGCGTTGAATCCTCTAACAAAGAACTACTTACAAATTTTGTAATGTTATGCACATTGGAAACACAGCTCCACAAACACCCAACACAACAGCCACAGGCACCAATCTCTGCAACACAGACATTTATTTTCGTCGGGAATCACTTTCTCTTGCTCCCCACTGCAGCCCAGTACAAACAGTACACAAGAATATGGCACCAATATACAGTCCATTTCTTCTCCTTGTCTCTCTCCTCCTCCTCCTCCTTCTCCTTCATTATCATCTACTTATTTCCCTTCATTATCATCATCATCATCATCATCATCATCATCTCCTCCTCCTCCTCTGGCTCACTTCTGTGACATAGCTGGCTCCTTTTAAGTTGCACCCAGGAGAATTCCAGGTGGCTTATTAAGGAATATCTGGCATTACTCCCAGGTGTGGCCTGAGTTGCCTTGAAAGCTTACATATTGTAATCTTTCTAGTTAGCCAATAAAAGGAGTCATTTTGCTTGACTTCTCACCGCATCCATTATGGCTAACACCCTTGTATGGTGTATTAAAATCATTTGTTTGCACCCAAGACTTGAGCCTCCATTGCTGTGTCTGGGTCTGGGGTTTGGGGTACTGAGATGCCAATGATACGATCCTGTTTCCAAAAACGCTGGGACGCTGAGTAAAATGTAAACAAAAAGACATTGTAATAAATTGCAAATCATTTAAACCGTGCATCTAATTGAAAATAGAAACAAAGAAAACATATCAGATGTTGAAACTGAGAGATTTTACTGTTTATGAAAGAAAAGAATGAAAAATTGAGTGAATGTCAAGCTCTAAAAACATTACATTTTATTTGGCCGGCCATTTCTCATAATGTCTAAATATATAAAATACAATCAGATTACGATATGCCATACCCTGCCTTTCCCATACTTATCTAACAGGACTCAGAGTGATCCTCATATATGTAATGATGTTGTGAATCCTGCAGTCAAAAAAACAGGTAAAGATTTTCCATCAACCCTGAGATTCTGTCATGGGCACAGTCTATGTCACTCATTTTTGTGTTCCATGGTGAGGGATGGAGAGCACAAGGTTATGGTTTCATCTCCTGAAGTGAAAATGAAGAACAGTGCAGTGGAGCAGAAATCTGTGGCTGTGGTACTGGAATGAAATATAAAAAAATAGCTAAGAAAAAAGAAAATAAAAACACGAAGGACGCCAACAATAGTCTGTGGGAGATATGCAATAAAGAACTTCACTTATGTGCATATGACAATAAACACAATATGAATTGATAGTTTAGAATGGAAGGAAAGCTTAATGTGTGTTCTTTGATCACAGAACATTAGTAATTCCTGTACAATAAATGCAAATTACTGAGATAAAACCGCAAAGTTAGAGAAATCTGAGCTCAAGAGAAAAAAAAAATCTGCGTTAGCTAACTTATTTATACTTGAATGAGATCAACTTTATTAGCTGCCACATAATCCCGCAAGAAACTGCACAGGAAGATCAAGGGTATTCGTTTAAAAATGGCTAAAGGAAATTTTTTTTCCAGAATTTGATTTGCGTCAGTTTATTTAGTAATATTAATGTCTCAGAAATGGCACAGAAGTACATAACAGTTGTACAGGATATGTACAAGGGTGGTGAGGTCTGAGGTAGGAGTGACGGAGGTGGGATTACATCAGGGATCGGCTCTGAGCCCTTTCTTATTTGCAATGTTGATGGACAGGTTGACAGACGAGATTAGACAGGAGTCCCCGTGATGTTTACTGATGACATCGTGATCTGTAGTGATAATAGGGAGCAGGTTGAGGAGACCCTGGAGAGGTGGAGATATGCTCTAGAGAGGAGAGGAATGAAGGTCAGTAGGAACAAAACAGAATACATGTGTGTAAATGAGAGGGAGGTCAGTGGAGTGGTGAGGATGCAAGGAGTAGAGTTGGCGAAGGCAGATGAGTTTAAATACTTGGGATCAACAGTACAGAGTGATGGGGATTGTGGAAGAGAAGTGAAAAATAAAGTGCAGGCAGGGTGGAATGGGTGGAGAAGAGTGTCAGGAGTAATTTGTGACAGACGAGTATCAGCAAGAGTGAAAGTGAAGGTCTACAGGACGGTAGTGAGACCAGCTATGTTATATGGGCTGGAGATGGTAGCACTGAGCAGAAAGCAGGAGACGGAGCTGGAGGTGGCAGAGTTAAAGATGGTAAGATTTACATTTGGTGTGACAAGGATGGATAGGATTAGAAATGAGGACATTAGAGGGTCATCTCAGGTGGGATGTTTGG
The DNA here is from genome assembly GCF_900747795.2 of Erpetoichthys calabaricus. Lineage (NCBI taxonomy): Eukaryota > Metazoa > Chordata > Cladistia > Polypteriformes > Polypteridae > Erpetoichthys > Erpetoichthys calabaricus. The sequence continues at coordinate 6,452,957 of NC_041394.2, forward strand.
GAGACAAAGTCAGAGAGGCGAGATTGCATTGGTTTGGACATGTGCAGAGGAGAGATGCTGAGTATATTGGGTGAAGGATGTTAAGGATAGATCTGCCAGGCAAGAGGAAAAGAGGAAGGCCTAAGAGAAGGTTTATGGATGTGGTGAGAGAGGACATGCAGGTGGTGGGTGTGACAGAGCAAGATGTAGAGGAAAAGAAGATATGGAAGAAGATGATCCGCTGTGGTAACCCCTAACGGTAGCAGCCAAAAGAAGAAGAAGAAGAATGTCTCAAAAATGTCAGGAGAATTTAATGGGCTTAGAGATGCTAAATAAAAGCACTGATTGCTATTTGTTTTTGTAGGGAACATTAAACCAAGATTGAGAATGTTATATTATGGGAATACCAAAAAAAAAAGTGAGGGTGTTTGATTTCACCATTTGTTGAGTTTGCCTACTTTTAGCAAACACATCAAGAGATTTTTCAGCACAATGGTTCAATGAGTGTTTTTGTGTCAATGGTCTTCAGTAAGCTCTGTGTTCTTATGAACCTAAAAAGAAAAATGGCTTTGCATTCATCAAATACTTTAAAACTCAATTAAAAAACTCCAGAGAAACAGTGCCACATCTTGTAGCGGGGCTACATAGTTAGTGTTGTTAAATGTCAGTTCTGAGTGCGTCTCGTTTCCATTGTCCCGTTTGCTGTTTGTGTGTATCAGTGAATGCCGTCCCCGTAAAGGGGGACGGATGATGGAAGAAGACCACAGCCCCTAACTTGGAAAACACCTGTTCGCAATTAATCAATTACAGCCGTCACAAGGACTATTTAAGTAATCAGAAAGGAGAGAAGGGGAGAGAAGACAGGAGAACGGAGACCATTCGTTTTCAACCACGGATCAACTTACTTGCTGTTTTTCCACATCGCGCCTTTGCACCAGTTTGTTTTTCATTTTGCCGGTCTGCTTTCATCCTTCATCTGCTGAGACCCCTGGGTCGATTCGCCATCCACCATACGCCGAGGAATCACAGTGAGGTTGTTCCATTTGCCGGGAAAATCAAACGACTCATTTACCACTAGTTCAGTCATCCGTATTCAGGACAGTTTTTATAACTGGACTCAAGTTCATAATCATTCAGTATATCATTCATTTTTGTTATTCGTGTTGTGTGTTATATGTTACAGGGGCAAGGGAGGGTTTTGTTGTATTTATATATGGTGGTGTCTCTTTGTTAATGTGGTGGAGGGATATTTATATTTATATATGTTTCTATTTTTGCATTTGTCTTGTGGTTTCATTTAATACATTTAATCAGTTTAATTTTACATACCTGCTTTTGCGTGCTTATATCTACACCGTCGATTGTGGGGGAAAAGTGTAATTTGTTAGAGGTATGGCTTGATAGTTTATTTTCATCTCAGTAAATTATCCAGGCCACAGGTCTTGGAGGTGTAGCTGCCGGCTGGGTACGGGGTCGGCCGTTACAATCTGCACCCCATGGGAACCACCTTCCAGGCTCTGATAAGGTAAGCAGTACCACCTGGGGATGAGAGGAGGCACTGGCGCTAACCGTTTCTTCTCTATTTCCACCACAGTTCCAGAAGGTTGGCACTTAGCTCCACCCACAACACCCAGACAAGGCCCCACCCCTTTTGTCAGGGCGATCCCTGGAAGGCAGCAGTCATTGTAGACCACGACCTCAATGGAGACAAAGCCCCCGCTGAAGTACAATTCCATTGACTACCCTCACAGGGCACTAATCTTTTTTTTTTTCAACTGTTATTAAACGGGGTTGCCCGGTTGGCACCCCAAACTTTTTCTGGAATCTTTGGTCTGTTCAGTTAGTCACAATAGTCAATTTGTTCTTTATTTCGCCTTATACAATTTCTTGTATTAGGAATTTGTTAGTTTTCAGATACTCCTTGGAGTCAGAGCGCAGGGTCAGCCATTGTACAGCGCCCCTGGAACAATTGAAGGTTAAGGGCCTTGGTTAAGGGCCCAGCAGAGTAGGATCTCTTTCTCTTATAACCACTTTAACAAGTTCACAATTGCAGAAGCCTGGTAACACTGCAAACAGTCACCAGTTCCAAAATGTGCCGTGTGCAACCAGCGTGGACAGTGCTGTTTAGTCTTGGTAGAGTTCTATATTACAGTACTTTCCCCTTTTGTATTCTTTATTGTGTAGGTATTGTCAGAAGATCTCACAGTCTTACCACTGTTTCTAAGGTATTATACTTTGTTACTTCTCCCCACCTTCCCTTCTACATTTATAACCTCAGGCAATTACATACAGTAAAAGACAAGCAGGTGTTAAGTTACACTTTAAACAATGTATTATTGATAATATTCATAAATAATAACAATATACAAAGTACACACAACCAAATACTGGCAACCATACAACCTGATAAATGCTGATTTATAGTTTCAGGTGGCACAAAAACTTGTTTGTTACTTAAAATGTCTCTAGTTGAGTCCTCATTTGTGGTCAGCTTTCTTCAGAATAGGCCACATGCCTGTCTCAATATGGCTGCCAAGGTGTGCTCTTCATTGTGTTGTCCTTTTCAGTCCATGGTGTGTGAAATGTGTCGAAGCGAAAAATATGCTGAAGATTCTTACTTTAAATGAAGGCTCAAAAAGTCAAAGGATAGGCAAACAGAGTAAATAGGTTTATTGCAATAAACAATAACATGGACTCAACCCAATTAGGCCAAACTGAGCTGCAACCCCAAACAGACAAAAAATCACAGCTTATATAATCATCTATTATCATCTTGACCTCGTTTGAAACAATGCCTTTGCTGTCTATTCTGACTCACTACTCCAGCTGGCTTCTCACGGGCCTTTCATGGCCACCAATATTTTCTGCATTTTGTCATTAGTATCATTCCTTGCTTCCATTATTTCCTAAATGGCCTTCAAACAACAGATGTTCCCTCGTTCCCCCTTCTCTGTCCTCGGGAAGTTTCTGTATGTCATTCTGTTCCTGCTCTATCTTTCCGAGTTACTCAATATTGGTGGTTTCGCTCTGAGCTCAACTAAAAAAGAAATATGACAAATGCCTTTATTTAACTATTCCCTTAACATACAGTATCTAATTCACACTAAATTTAATGCTTATAGAAGCTCTTAATTAGTTTTATGTCTATTTAAGCTAATACATGACTTTTTATTTCCCATAGATGCTCCTTCATCGGTTGCTAAGAGAGAGAGAGAGAGGGGTAAAGCAAGGAAATTTATAGGCTCTCTGTCCAAACCTTACAGCCAATAGGGTGTCATGATACTTAATGACTTCAGGCAACTTTACACCTACAAAATTCTGGTGCGACACGATGGTTTCATATCTGCCTCCAAAACCATTTGTTAAGGTGAAGCATGCCAGCTAGATAGTTGGCTTCCATGCGGGCGTTGACTGAGAGAGTCCTGCAGAGAATCATTTGCCAAACTGGTTTGAGGCAGTTTTCCCCAACCCTGTTATAAAATTATAAAGAGATTTAGTCCTAACTAGCCAACCCGCGGCGTAGCATACACTGCATAATTATGTATTGATGGGTGAACACTTCCTGAATGACACAGTTGTCAAAATGGCGTGGGTCTGAGGATACAACTGTGAGTGAATGAAAAGATAGACCTCTGGACAGAGCAACATATAATTGTCCATGACTGAAAGCGGGATCGTCTGTGACAAAGAAGGCCACGCTGGTGAAAGTTACTTCGTCGGTAGGGATAAATGTCAGTACTTGTAGATTAAGGTGTAGCGAGTCTTCATTGTTGATGCTTAATATAGCTTGCGTACTGAGATGTTCTGGAGTCACAGTTGAGAAACACTTTTTTAATGTCTTTTAAGCACAGGGGAAAAAATGAACATGTGAAACATCTGTAATGTAATAAGGCACCAAGAAAAGTAACATTGCAACAATGCTATCTACGACCCGATCGCTGTAAACAGAAGTGAAAACAAAATCGAGGCCGGTGCATTCTTTAACTGCCTTGTGGCGCAGTAGTAGTGCTGCTGCTTTGCTGTAAGGAGACTGTGGAAGATTGTGGGTTCGCTTCCTGGTTCCTCCCTGTGTGGATAGCGCTTTGAATACTGAGAACACCGGTATATCAATGTAATGAAGTATTATTATTCTTATGTGTCCAGTGCTCTCTCTCTCTCTCTCGCGCACGCCTGTATGTGTGTGTGTGTCGCTCGCGCTCTCTCTCTCTCTCTCGCTCGCTCGCTGCACGTGTTCCTGCAGGCATACGTCGCATAATTATTTATTGATGGCTGAACACTTCTGGAAAGACAGTTGTCTAAAAGGGGTGGGTTTGAGGATACAACAGTAAGTGAATGAAAAGATGGAACTCTGGAGAGAGCAACATACAACTGTCTGTGACTGAAAACTGGTTTTGGCAGATACATGCATATCTTTTTGAACGTTTGGCCCTGTGTCTTATTAATTGTCATTGCAAAGGCCAATCTAACAGGAAATTGTCTTTGTGTAAAAGTAAAAGGCAAATTATCCGCGACAAACAAACTGTTTTACATGCTGCATACCAAGCCGCGGCGTAGTATACACCGCATAATCACGCCGCTTTTTAAATGTTTTTTAAGCAGAGGGAAAAAATGAACATTTGCAAAATCCGTAACGCTGCTTTCAGTAAGTACAATGCACACGCGTTTAATTTGTCGGCCACTTTTTGCCAGCCGTCTTTTCTGGTTTGGGCTGCTTTTGCAGTGTTACCACTTGTGCATATTAAATCTTGAAATCCTTCGAGTAACTAATTAACTAACTAACACCCACCCACCCACACACACAGCTTGTGTGAAAAAAATGCGCCCGTTCTTTCATCATTTTGTTGCAGCCTATCAAAGACTTGGTGATCATGTTTTGTAGACTCAATATATATTGGCTTTTCACTCAGCGCGGGGGCGTGCATTCATCTCGGATTATTACATCCTGCTAGACTAATCTGCTACACGGCTGCGTTTGAAAAACCAACTTATCCCGGATGAGTTTCACCGGCAGTAATGATTAGGAATCCGGTTGGAACAAAACCCTGCAGCCATAGGGGTTCACCAGGACCGAGTTTGGGAAACACTGCTGAACAGAGACGAAACCGACTCAGGTGAGGAGTTGGGGTGGGCAAAGCAGTTGCAGCTATTGATTATTCAGTGTTGTTTGCCTGGGTGTTTGATCTGCTTGACGGGATCAGAAATAAAAGGAAAACAATGTGAAGGCAATGTCACAGGTGTTCCCGTGGAATAGCGGGTCCATAGCTCCCCTTCAAAAGGCCATTTTTAAATAAATAATCATTGCGCTCACAGCGTAGCGTGGGCCGTGGAAGTGTGGCTGAAACGGTTTCCGCGTGGAGTCATGCTGCGGGTATTTCTCCCCTGTGCAGTGTGTGAGTGAGTGAGGAGAGAGAGAAAGCCGGTACGTTAGAGTGAGCGAGAGCAGGCTCGAAGGCAATGTGTTCCTGTGGTATAGCGGGTCCATAGCTCCCCTTGAAAAGGCCATTTTTAATTAGGCGACTGACAGTAGTGCAGTCAGGCACAGAGAAGGTCAGCTGGTGAGAGAGCGTCTCGACTGTTGCAGGGCCTGCATTGGTGAAGCAGGTGAGACGCTAATGAAACAGAGGCACAGGGCTTATTGGTTTTTAAAGACTGCTTCCTTCATTGTGTTTTAACCTCAGTTTTAAAGGATTGTTTTAAGAATCCCATGGGATACCCCTTGCAAACTGTTTTAGATGCTGCATACAGCGATTCACATCCGCGAGAAACATGCCTCTATGAACAGTCAACATGGCTCAGAGGTGTATGTGGACTCTAGCACAGACGAACATAAATGACGCCGTTTTTTCTGTGTTGTCGTGTCCGAGTTGGTGGGCGTGGTTCTGCGAGTTGTCGTCGTATCCAATGGTCTTAGAGTTGGTGGGCGTGGCTCTGCGAGTTGTCGTCATATCCAATGGTCTTAGAGTTGGTGGGCGTGGCTCCATCCTGTGTGCTTCCATGGGTGTCTTGCTTGCTCTGGTGGCAGCTTAGTGAATTATATATATAGATGGGGGGGGGAGGGGATTTGGGGTTCTTAACCATCTAACCATTGCTGTTCTTATCAATGTTAGACATTAGTTTTATATGTTACAAATAATGACATACAAAATATTTATCAACTTATATGTAAAATTTCACAACACAACAAGTGAAAAAGCACACATTTTATTTGCGGCATTTTGCGCGGTGCTATCCTTCGAGGAGACTCATTCAGATGGAGACTTTTAGTCATACTGCTGGTGAAAATAAAGTAGCTAGTAATTTATTTACCATTGCTTGCTGATACATTTCTGTACATTTTTAACTAGTTTTGATAAAGTTAATTATCTATCACATATACATAGACCTCTACTGTAGTGCGCTGGTAATAAATGGTCCAGCAGTCAATGTGATAAAAGAGCTCTTAAATCCATACCTGTTTACCCTCGGGAACCTGAATCCACAGCCTGATGGCAGCCACTGAAATTTTGAGAAAAAAAACAAAGATGATGTCTCTCTGAGAGAAATGAGCTCCCATCATGCAGACGGTATGAAGGAATCTGGACCTGAGAACCAGCAGTGGTAATCAATGTGTGACCCCCTCAATTCAATTCAATTCAGCCGGTTTATTTCAGTTTAATCTTAAAAATCATATTATTTAAAAAACATAGTCTGCTATACACTATTATAATCCTTGCAACCGAGGAACCACACAATGCTAAACACAACAGTACAATTACTATTTCTTTTAGCCCCAACCCCTAGGACTGTGATCAAGGAGAACAGAACAAAAAAGCCAATTTCTGTTTTTGAGTAATTAAATGACAGACTTTGACAAACTCAACAGGAGCACATATACCGTATCTCTTTACTTTTCACATCCATTTAGAAATAAATCAAAAGATTTTTAAGGCACTGATGGATAAACAATTAAGAACGTTGGGGTATTGACTTCTCTGAATTACACACAATATACAGTGGATTCAGAAGGTATTCAGACCCCTTCACTTTCTACACATTGCGTTGTGCTGCGTTGTAGAATGAATTTCAAACTGATAAATTTGCCATATTTGCCCATCAATCTACACTCAATGGCAAAGAGAAAATATGTTTTCAGAAAGGTTTGCAAATTAATCAAAAAATGAAATCTCTCCTTCATAGAAATACACAGACCCTAATTTGGCACTTTGTAGACGTCCTTATTGCAGCCAATACTTAGCTTTGAGTCTTCATGGGTAAGTCTCAACAAGCTTTGCACACCTGGATTTGAGCTGTTCATCCCAGTCTTCTGGGCAGATCAACTCAAGCTCCATTTGACTGCAGATAACAATGCTGCCATCTTAGATAGATAGATAGATAGATAGATAGATAGATAGATAGATAGATAGATAGATAGATAGATAGATAGATAGATAGATAGATAGATAGATAGATAGATAGATAGATAGATAGAAAGGCAAAATTTAACAGACAGACAGATAGATAGATAGATAGATAGATAGATAGATAGATAGATAGATAGATAGATAGATAGATAGATAGATAGATAGATAGATAGATAGATAGATAGGCAAAATTTAACAGACAGACAGACAGACAGACAGACAGACAGACAGACAGACAGACAGACAGACAGATAGATAGATAGATAGATAGATAGATAGATAGATAGATAGATAGATAGATAGATAGATAGATAGATCTGAAATGCACTAGTTCATTTATTACCATGTGGTCACATTGGAACAATAGAGAGAGAGAGAGAGGTTAGGAGCGCACGCTGATACAGCACATGACCACACCCACATAGAAAACAAAAGGCCGTGTGCTCCGTGGTTCCTCTCTCAGGTGGGTGTTATCATGTCTTGATCACTTGGACCAATAGTGTGAGTTTTCCACATTCGACTTATATGACCAACATTATAAAATACCAGAAATTATACTGTAAAAGCAAGCCCTGACTTATCCATGGGAGAACTTATCCGTGAGTATATACGGTAAGTAGCAGCACTTGAAGCTGTGCAGAGGAGAGGAACCAAGTGCATCATGGGACTTAAGGACATATTGTACTGTGACAGACTCAGAGAATTAAACCTGTTTAGCCTTGACCAGAGGAGACTACATGTGGATCTTGTAGCAAGGCTATATAATAAGTATTGTTTTATGTCTGTGTTGCGTTGCGTTTTGTTTTCATCGTCCCGTTTACTATCCTGTATATATGTGCATCAGTAAATGTTGTCCCCGTAAGTGAAAAGGGGAAGGATGATGGAGAAAGACCACAGCCCTGACATGGAAATTGCCTGTTAAACTCACCAGATACATCCAGGACATTCCGTATTTAGAAAAGAGGAGCAAAAGGCAAAAGAGAGAAGAGAGGAGAGAGAGAGAAGAGAGAAATTGAGAAGAGAAAGGAGACAATTTACCCGTTCGATTACCAACTCATCACTGCTGTTTATTTCATCATTCCACTGCTTGCTTTTTCAACATCCGATTCATCATCATGACAGCCAGTGCCGAGAAACCCCGGGGTTCGGATTCATACCAGCCATTGCCAGGATTTTCACGGTGAGGTCGTTTTGTTTTCGGGAACATGCACAATACACTACAGCCAGTATCAATACCGCTGGAATTTGTTTGTCTTTTTCATTTACAATATATCCATGTTGGGCGGCATAGTGGCGCAGTGGGTAGTGCTGCTGCCTTGCAGTTGGGAGGCCTGGGGACCTGGGTTCGCTTCCCGGGTCCTCCCTGTGTGGAGTTTGCATGTTCTCCCCGTGTCTGCGTGGGTTTCCTCCCACAGTCCAAAGACATGCAGGTTAGGTGGATTGGTGATTCTAAATTGGCCCTAGTGTGTGCTGGGTGTGTTTGAGTGTGTCCTGCGGTGGGTTGGCACCCTGCCCGGGATTGTTTCCTGCCTTGTGCCCTGTGTTGGCTGGGATTGGCTCCAGCAGACCCCCGCGACCCTGTGTTTGGATTCAGCGGGTTGGAAAATGGATGGATGGATGGATATATCCGTGTTTGAGTTTACATTCCTGTCTACTGTTTGCTGGTTATTTCGTCGTGTGGGAAAAAAAGTACAACTTGTAAGGAGTACGGCTTGTTACTAGATCAAGAAGCCTCAGGTTATCCAAGGAATAGTCTTGGTTGTGTAATGGCCGTTCTGGGTAAGGGGTCAGCCGTTACAACCTAATCCAGGTATGTGATATCCTCAAAGGCATTGTCAAAAAAGATCCAACAGAAATCTTTAATTTTAAGGGTGAATCACATCCTTGAGGATATCAGTGGAAATTCAGGAGAAGTGCATTTGGGACTGAAGCCAGGAAGCATTTCTTTACACAAACAGTTTTTGGACTCTGGAATAAACTACTGAGTCATGGAGTTGAAGCAGAAACCTTGACAACCTTTAAGAAGGCTCTGGATGAGATGTTGAGGACAGCTTAGCTATTAGCTGAACAAATGGGCTTGATGGACTAAATGGTTTCCTCTAGCTTGTCAAATTTCTTATGTTCTAATATGTATTACTATTATTATTATAGAAAATTATTATTCAAAAATTGGATACATTCATTATTCAGCACAAAATTCAAATATTCATTCATATCCAACAAAATTAAAATAAAAAAAAAGCTTATGGTGTGCAGTTGTTCACGGGGTAAAATCTAAACACTTTAGAAATTGGCATCAGCATTAACACGGGGAAGCTCAGCAGTCAGCAGTTTTGCTGTAGCACGAGTCAAAAGTTAATCACCAATCTGGTCCAGCTGCAGTGGACCTCTAGAGCTCTGTAAGTAGAACTGACGTCATATTTGATTGAAAGTTATCCCACCCCTAATATCTCCGGTCTACAGTAAGCCTTCTCGCGCTCCGCTCCACTCTGCTGTAAGAGTGTGATGAATGTTGAGTGACCTAAAGGTGCAATCCAAGTGCTGCTCAGTGGAGCTCCTGGATCACAACTTTTGGGCTGTAGATGTCACACGGGCTGGAGGTAGCAGACCTGGAAGGAAGTACCAGAAAGGGTGGATAGGACAGCCCATTAACTTTTTCAGGGCGGATGTCGACTTTTGCCAAAAACTAACCTTTCCATTTTAGTCTGACTCTCTTTGCTAGAAGGAAAGTTAGCTTTGATGATTTGACCTCGACTCCCTGCATGTGCACGAGTAGCGAACAGCAAACAACGTCTATAATGGCATCAACATCCAGCGAGAGATCAAGGCGAATGCACAAAACAAAATACCACGTGGACAATGTTTTGCGTATTATTGCTGAATCGGACTTGTCAGACTCTGATTTTAATGCAAGTGATCTAGAGATGAAGATTGAAAACGAGATACTGGTATCAGCTGAACGGTCGCCGGCTGATCGTGGTACAATAAAATGTTTGTGTAGCTGATGCCCTTATGGCAATGTTCACCTGGGAGGACTACCACTTACAATGACAACAGGTGTAAACCAGATTGTGTTGCAGTGCAACTGATACCCACTGCATGAAGACAGCCAGGTAGCCAGCACGCCATGCATTCCTGCTGGCCTTTGAGCTACCCCTGCGCAGCCGGCAGAAACCGCAAATAGGCGGCAACAGCAGCCACAGCACACAGTGACAGACGTTTTATTTTTGTTTATGTGTGAAACCATTGCTTTTTTTGGAAAAAATATTCAGCCCTCAAAGAGTTAAAAAGAGTTGTTGCTGGAGGTTTTTTATTCCCCCAACACACTAAATGCAGGGCATGCTGGGATATGTAGTCTGGCAGAGCAGCCCTGCTGGGGTCACTGGGTGCAACGAGAGGGCGCTGTAGGGAGACAAGCTCCCTGTTGTAATGGACTTCCACGTGACCTGGAAGTGCTTTCATTGGGCAGTCACCCTGGCACCTGAAGTACTCCCAGGTCTGTAATAAAAGGGACAGCACTCCCTTACTCAAGCGGGTCAGAGCTGGGAGGCAGTGGAGCAACACTTGAATGGAGGAGGGCAGTGCGGTAGGGAGAAAGGAAGTATTGTGAGATGAAGACCTGTGTTTGTGCTTGTGTAACATTTTGGAGGTATTTCTAATAAAAACCTTCCATTATTTGAACCTGGGACTGTACAAGTGTGTTCGTGTTGGGGTTTGGGGATCGCTGACTCCCTGGGTTTATCACAGGGCTAAAGCCAGAACAATATACGCGATTTGCTGCTTATTTTCATGAAAAATTACTTTGTAGCGAATTTTACCGATAGTGAGATTTTATTAATATTAGTTCTATAGGTAGTTGGTGTTTCCTCCCACAGTCCAAAGACATGCAGGTAAGGTGCATTGGCAATTCTAAATTGTCCCTAGTGCGTGCTTGGTGTGTGGGTGTGTGGGTGTGTGTGTGTGCATGCGCCCTGCGGTGGGCTGGCACACTGCCCTGGGTTTGCTTCCTGCCTTGTGCCCTGTGTTGGCTGGGATTGGCTCCAGCAGACCCCCATGACCCTGTAGTTAGGATATAGCAAGTTGGATAATCGATAGGTAGTTGGCCTGGACCAAAATAAAAAAAGAACATTGGCAAAACGAGGATTTCATTGAAACAGAATTCATTCTAACAGAACCTGAATGGAATATACAGTATACAAGGGGGAGTCAAACTAAAGTTAGAAAAAGGGATTTATTACAAAATGGAACAAAGTGCCAGGATTCCAGCAGAATCGTGCCCCCGATTCATTGTCGAACACTACATACCAAGGGGTACTCCAGTCACTAGTGCAAGTTACTATGACTTGCTGGAGACCAATGTGAAGCCTGCTAAATTTGCGGAGACTGCCATCTCAAGGAGTCCTTTTGCTGCAAGACAATGGCACACACACTGTTAAGAACACCAAGGCTTGTCTGGAGAAACTGAACTTTAAGGTATTGCCACATCCTCCTTATTCACCAGATTTGGCACCGTGTGATTTCCACCATTTTGGACTGCTAAAAAAAAAAAACTGGGTGGTCATCAATTCAAGACAGATGATGACGTGAGGAAAGTAGTGCACGAGTGGTTGGCAAGGACAAGACAAAACCTTTTATTCTGCTGGCACTGCCAGGCAGGTGGTGCAAGTGCATTGAGAAGGGTGGAGACGACATTGAGAAATGACATTCTCAGTTTTGTGAAGGTTTGTTCCATTTTCGAATAAATCCCTTTTTCTAACTTTAGCTTGACTCCCCCTCATACAATATATTATTATTTTACTTAGGAGGTGCATGTTGCTTTGTGGTAAAATATATTGTAAGGTCGCTAAACTCTTTTGGGATTCCTCTCAATGGGACAACACGCTGAAGAGTGTTCTGAAGCACAATCACCATATCTGTGGAAGACAGCTTCTCTATTGCCAGGGCAACCGCAGGCTCCCAGCACTGCGGCGGTACATCGTTAAAGCAAATCCCAGCTGACCGCGGTCGCGCTATAAGCACTTGTCGTCGATGAGTGATACAAGAAACCATTATAAATGCAGGTAATAGGATTACATGGCCATGGCCCTGCCTGATTGCTGTGTCTGTGTATAGGAGAGCGGTAGATCCCGCTACAATAAATAACCGTGCTGTTCCTGTTTTAAACTGAATGAAGCTGGTTTTGCTAAAGTACTGAGACTCAGCCTCTTGTTTTCGGGGTGCAAGACAGGGACTCACGTCTCACAATATGTTAAGGACTGACTCGTAAGCTGGCTGAAAGGAATGTTCAGAGAATCATTACTACAATCTGAGTAGTGTATGTTATTTGTTTTATTTCTATGTTATGTGTTTCTCTGTACGGTGGCACAATGGGTAGGACTGCTGCCTCGCAGTTGGGAGATCTGGGGACCTGGGTTCGCTTCCCGGGTCCTCCCTGCGTTGAGTTTGCATGTTCTCCCCATGTCTGCGTGGGTTTCCTCCGGGCGCTCCGGTTTCCTCCCACAGTCCAAAGACATGCAGGTTAGGTGGATTGGCGATTCTAAATTGGCCCTAGTGTGTGCTTGGTGTGTGTTTGTGTGTGTCCTGCGGTGAGTTGGTACCCTGCTCGGGATTGGTTGGGATTGGCTCCAGCAGACCCCCGTGACCCTGTGTTCGGATTCAGCGGGTTGGAAAATGGATGGATGTGTTTCTCTGTGCTTTGAGAAAATGGGTCTGATTAAACTGATTGTGTAGCACAAGCTAAGTTCAGATATTAATTCTATTATTTTGACTTGTAATAAATTATTATATTCAACCTTATCTTGTCACATCACCCGTTTAATCAAAATGGTGTTGACACCAGGGGGCACACTAGCACCCCAAACCCAACACAGACAGACACCAGGCACAAGTCCAACACAACACAGGCTTTTATTGAGCTGTGGGAAACTCTTCCCAAATTGTTCTCCACCAGCCAGCACAGTAGACAAGCACAATAGGAGCACAATACAGCACACAGCATTCTGTCTCTTCCTTTCTCTCTCTGTCCTTCCACCTCCAGTCCTTCTGACAAGCTTCGTCCTCCAACTCTGGCTGCCTGAATGAAGGCAGGCGGCTCCTTTTATGCTGCACCTGGGAGTACTCCAGGTGGCTTGTTAGTGAGATCCGGAAGCACTCCCGGGTGTGGAGGAAGCCCAACAAAGTAGGGTTCTGTAGCTTCCCCTGAAGGCACCCACGGAAACCATAAAGGGCTGTGCCGAACACCAAACTCCCAAGGAACCCTGTGGGGCTGCCATCTAGTGCTCCTTGTCACAGTCTCTCCTTGATTATTACATTATGGAGGTGTCCCAGCCAGGCAAGGGCCCCAGCCGTCCGTCAAAGTGGTTACAAGTTTTATAATATGTTACCTGTGGTAATAAAGTATTGACTAAAAAGACTGAATCATTATTACTACAGTAAAGGCAATAAAAGATGCACAAAGTGAAGTAAAGCACATATCTTCATTAGTTTTGCAAATGGCTCCCTCTCTCTGTCTTCCTCTGTGCCCATGAATCTACAATCATGTGAAAAAGTAAGTACACCCCATGGAAACTGTCTACAGATTGTATATAACACAGAATACACTTTTTGGTCTTGAATCTGAATAAAATTGCTCTCTCTGTATGTGATAAGAGAGGTCTAGGGTGATGCATGATTTTAAATAAATAATTTAATGAAAGTGGTCGGGCTTCGGAAGGGTATGAGTGTGTCTGGTAGTATTGCGGAGCAGCTCTGGGGTGTTAACTGATGCGATCGGTAGATTGTGCATTCATGTGCAGTGACCTGTGACTTGACCCCTTTTAATCAAAGTGGTGTGGACACCAGACCAGACACGTGCGGTTCAATTGCTTCATTAGCACTCCGTAGTCTGTCATCAGTACACTTGCATCCCTATCCATATATGAAAGGAGTTTGAGCAGGAAACAGGTGTGAGAGTAGCGAAAAAATAAAATAATAGAGAAACAAAAAAGAAAATAAAAACGGAGGTTAAAATGGAAGGAAGATGTAGATGCAGGATTGTGAAGGAATGGATGCAGGCGGCCAGGAAGACGTCCCCAATAGAAGAGCATGGCTGGTGCTTGAGGCGCATTATTCATTACTGCTGAGTGACCTGGGAGCAGGGGTGACACAGCAGGCCCCCACCTAAAGGCCAGGCGGTGGCAGGACCAATAGGAGTTGGGATCAGGGCTTGTGCTGAGAGGGGTGTCAAGGACCCAAGTCAGATTTAAAGGTTGTCTGTGACTGTTGATGGACCTATCCTCGGGCTTAAAAAAAAACATAAAGTCAAAGAGACATCAGTTTTTTGGAAGGAAGTGCTCTGACATTGTAATGAGCAGATTCTGCTACTGGGATTTTTAACCTTGTTTTAATGGATTTATTTATTTATTTGGACATTTTAACTTTCACCTTTATCACCTGTTTTAATGGAATATTTATTAATAGAAGAACTTGCACTGCACTACTTTGCACAACATTGAAAATAAAAGCACTTTGCACCGTACTCTTACCCGTTTATGTTGTTATTTGTGTTCTCATCTCAGTTCATGTTATCGGCAGTTCTGGTTTCAAGCTGCCAAGGCACCTGGAATCAACCCGAACCATCACACTGTACAGTCATAAAAGCAGATTCTTTTGATAGTAACCCCTCTTACAGTCATTACAATCCTCTATAAATAATGGATTGCCAGCTACGCCATTAATGTAAAGCCGTTTCATTTTTACTTTTGTTATTATCGATTCATTCTCTCTGCTGACAAGACAAAGGATACTGTTTCAATATAACTTGAATTTTTAGAATCTTCAGCTCTTACATTTGTTTAGAGCTAATGGATGATCTGGATATCAAATGTAAAGTGGTATCTGAAGGGGACAGTAAAAGGGACCTACTGATATGTGCCAAGTACAAAAATGTATATTAATGTCACTCCGTCATGCTTCTTTAGGCCATTTAGGGACTGAAATAGCCGATTTGATATTCAAAACAATTTGTTTTCATCAGCACAACTGGAAGTTGTATACTAACGATACTATTGTTGTCATCAATGTGGGTTAAAGAAATAATTAATCAATTTATAAACTCCTAAAGGAAAATGTCAAGATTTAATGTCCAAGTTGAAAAAATGTTGAAAAATAATACAAGTGGCATGTTACGCCTTTCTGTGCTTTCTTCTTTTATTATAATTTTCTTCATCCTATCAGATACTGTTTTTTTGATATATTTGTGAATATATGAGTTGATTAATTTCTCATTTAAGAAGGTAACCTACCATTGCAATGAACATTCATCATTCAGTCGAGCTATTCTTAATTATCTCTACAGTTCAATAGTCAGCAGTCATTATGTCTTTGGTTTAAATTTCTTATGATTCTTCACAGCAAGAACTCTCTAAAGAAGGGTTTCCCACTCAAAATGTCTCAGTGTCTTCATAAATTTTATTTGTGAATTCTGCTCTGGTCATGACCACTACATTATCATTTTGAGATCTGAGTAAACAATGGAAAGTCTAAAAGTTGAAAGTACAAATCATGAGAAGGATTTAAGAGTCGTAGTGGACAATCAACTTCAAGACAGTGTATAGAAGCCATTAAGACGTCTAACAGAATGTCAGGTTATATAGCACCTTGATGTGTGGAGTACAAGTCCAAGTATTTTATGCACAAGATTTATAACACACTTGTGAGGCCTCATCTGTAGTACTGCATGCAGTTTTAAGTGTCCAAGCTACAAAAAGGACATAGCAGCACTATAAAAAGTCCAGAGAAGAGCGACTAGGCTGATTCAGGGCTACAGGGAATGAATTATGAGGAAAGATTAAAAGAGCTGTGCCTTTATAGATTAAACAAAAGATTTAGAGGAGACCTGACTCGGATGTCGAGCAACTCTCGCTCCGTAAGCCAATAGATAAAATGTCCTGCCGGCTATATGTGTATTTATCCAGGCAGGGTTGAAAAACCAAACTCTGAGTCGAAAAGCACACAGCCTCAGCGTGTAAGCATGCTGCCATGTTAAGCATGGACATAGCAACACTAGAAAAAGTCCAGAGAAGAGCGACTAGGCTGATTCCAGGGCTACAGGCAATGTGTTATGGGGAACGATTAAAAGAGTTGAGCCTTTACAGTTTAAGCAAAAGAGATTAAGAGGAGACCTGACTGAAGTGTTTAAAATTATGAAGGGAATTAGTACAGTAGATCAAGACTGTGATTTTAAAATGAGTTCATCAAGGATATGGGGACACAGTTGGAAATTTGATAAGGGTAAATGAGTGCAGAATTGACTCAGACACAGGAAGCAGAGGGTGATGGAGCGAGGAACCTCATTAGAATTGGGTGAAGTTAAGAGTGGTGTCCAGCAGGATTATGTGCTGGGTCCATTGCTATTTTTAATATATACAAATGATTTGAAAAAGGAAAATAAAGAAAATGCTGGTTAAGTTTGCAGATGAAACCAAAGATAGATGGATTGGTGGATAATCTGAAATCCGTTGAATCATCACAGAGGGACTTGGTCAGCATACAGGCTTGGGCAGATTAGTGGCAGATGAAATTGAATGTAAGTAAATATAAAGTATTACACGAATAAGTTAAAAATATTGAGAGGACTAAAAATTGAAACTTCACCTTATGAGAAGAACATAGGAGTTATAGTGGACTCCACACTATCAACTGCCAAACTGTATTCAGAAACCATTATGGAAGCTAACAGAATGTCAGGTTATATGGCGCCTTGATGTGTGGAGTACAAGTCACAGGAGGTTCTGCTAAAGCTTTATAACACACTGGTGAGGCCTCATCTGGAGTCCTGTGTGTAGCTTTGGTCTCCAGTCTACAAAAAGGACATAGCAGCACTGGAAAAAGTCCACAGAAGAGTGACACGACTCATTCCAAGGCTACAGGGGATGAATTATGAGGAAAGATTAAAAGTTCTGAGTCTTTTCAGTTTAAGAAAAAGGAGGTTAAGAGGAAATATGATTAAAGTTTAAAATTATGAAGGGAATTAGTCCAGTGAATCGAGACTGTGACTTTAAAATTAGTTCATCAAGGACACGGGGAGACAGTTGGAAACTTGTTAAGGGTGAATTTTGCACCAACATTTGGAAGTTTTTCGTCACACAGAGAACCACAGAGAAATGGAATAAGTAACTGAGTAGTGTGGTAGACAGTAGGACTTTAGGGACTTCCAAAACTCGATTTAATGTTATTTAAGTGGATAGGACTGGCAAGCTTTATTGGTCTGAATGATCTGTCGTTGTCTAATTCTTTCTAATGTTCTAATTTTAAGATAAACTTTTTCACTTTCTATTATTTTTCAGCTCATCTTCTTTTATCAGACATGTCTTGCCATGGTTATGCAAGGAGTGTCGCAGTCTCTCATGCCGACTGTTTATAGACCTCCAAAATATAATGTCTTTTATTGAGGACTCCTCACACTTAGTATCTATAATAATAACTAACTATGACAGGTTCGTAATTGGAGGAGATTTTAATTTTCATGTGGATAGCCAGTGTGACTTGAAATCAAGAGAATTCATCAACTTACTGCACTCCTTTGATCTGAGTCAGCACGTCACCCAGCCCACACATAAGTGAGGACACACATTGGATGTAATCCTTTCAAAAGGATTAAAAGTTGAAGTGAGGCTGGTCGTGGATATTGGTATATAAGACCTCCTTTGCATATTATTTAATGTAGAAATACTGATAACTACAACTAATGAGAAACATATTGTTAAAATAGTTATTTTGATACATCTGTAGTTTCAATGTTTGCAAATATTCTAAACAATCAGGCCGATTTTAGTACTTACCTTAGAAATATTAAAAGTATAAATAGTAAGGTGGAAACTTTTTGTGCTAAGGTGAGCACTGCAGTTCACATAGTGACCCATGAAAAGACAATTAAGAAATCCTCCAGCACTATTACACCCTGGAAAACCCAAGAGTGTCTGAGTTAAAGAGAACATGCCGGAGAGTTGAACGTAAATAGAAAAAAACTAGACTGATAGTCCACTATGAAATATTGAAGTCACAAATAACCAAATATAACTATTCAGTCTGCCTTGAGAGGCAATCCTATTTCTCTAAAATTGTAAATGATAATGCTAGTAATCCAAGAGTTTTATTTTTAACTATTAATCATCTTTTAAACCCAGCTCACTCAATGGAACGCCTCCTAAAAACTACTAGTGAAAATTATGAAGCTTTTGGTATATTTTTTAAATACATAATAAATGTTATTAGAAATAATATAAAACATCCCCCCACAGTTAATCTAACTGAATCCCAGCATGCACTTTTAAGTGAGTTAAATTCTTTCACTGGAATAAATTTACCCAAACTACATAGAATAATTTCTCAGCTGAAACCCTCCACCAGCATCGTTGACCCAATACCAAGAGACTTTCTTCCAAAGAAGTTTCCAGTGTCCTTATTGATAGTGGAATTGACATAGAAAACTCATCATTAGATATGGGGGTCTTCCCTGACTGTCTAAAGATTGTAGATGTTAAACTCCTGCTCAAGATAAATAATCTCGACTCATCTGTTTTTGACAATGCCTTTCTTAAGTAAAATTATAGAAAAGGCAGTTAAGCAGATAAATGATTAATTGATTAAACATTCTAGACAAGTTTCAGTCAGGTTTTAGAATAAATCACAATACAGAAACTGCACTAGTTAAAGTAGTAAATGATTTGTGGGATAATGCAGACAGAGGCCATATATCTGTTCTTGTACCCTTAGAATTGAGTGCAGCATTTGACACCTCAGACCACAGCACACATTAGACAATGGGTGGGCATATCTGACTGTCTTAAACTGGTTTCAGTCTTACTTAACAGGTAGAAAATACTTTCTTTGTTGTGGTGATTATACCTTGGAGACCGGTGATATTGTATATGATGTACTTCTATTAGTGCGGTGGGCTGGCGCCCTGCCCGGGATTTGTTCCTGCCTTGTGCCCTGTGTTGGCTGGGATTGGCTCCAGCAGACCCCCGTGACCCTGTGTTAGGATATAGCAGGTTGGTTAATGGATGGATGTACTTCTATTAGGTCAGATCATTGCAAAGTAGAAGGTGAGCTACCACAGCTATGCAGAAGACACGCAGCTTTATTTATCGATGGCTCTCTGAGCCAATGTCTTAGCAGTATTTCCAATTGGATGAGTAGAAACTTTCTCAAACTAAATAAGGACAAAAAAGAAATATTAGTGACTGGCAAACAGGTGTAAAAATAAAGGCGGAGGTAAAGAATTGAGGGGTAACATTGACTCTGATCTAAACTTTAAATCACATATTAACCAGATTACAAAAACTGGGTTAGACCTCTTATAATTTTAGAAGACACAGAAAAATTAGTTCATGCTTTTGTTTTTAGTCCACTAGATTACTGTAATGCACTCCTAACAGGACTACCTAAGGAAGACATCAATCAGCTGTGATTAGCGTAAAATGAAGCTGCCAGAAGAAAATTTGAGCACATCTCGACAGTTTTAGCATCATTACTTTGGTTGCCTGTGTCGTTCATAAATGACTTTAAAATAATACTAATGGTTTATAAAGCATTAAATAATCTTGCTCTGTCCTATATTTTGGAATGCCTGTCACCTTACACTCCAAGTCGTAACCTTAGATCTTCGAATGGAGATCTGCTTATAATTCCAAGAGCCAAACTGAGTTATGCACCTAACATCTGGAATATTTTACCAATAGAAATTCATCAGACTGATACTGTGGAACATTTTTAAAAAACCGCTAAAAGCACAATATTTTAATATGGCTTTTTTGTAGCTGCATTTCAATTGTATTGCTTATAGATTATATGGTGTGGTGGACGACCGGCTACAGACTCCGGTCGCCACCCCCAGGCCACTAGGAGGAGCTCTCCGGACAGCATGATGGTGCTCCGAGTTCCAGCAGAGCCTCATGGACTTTGTAGTTTATATACACAGCCCTGCTGGATACCTTGGGGACCACCGGGAGCCGCTGTAGGGGGGCTAGTGGGCTCTTGCGTGCCCTATAACCCGGGAGTGCATCAGCATCACATGACCGGAAGGAACGACGTGCTCCCAGGGTGAAGAAGAGGACTGTTTACCCTGACCCGGAAGGAAATGGACTTGTGGGTTTTGCCAGGAACCACTTCCGGGTCAGGGGATATAAAAGGACTATGGGAATGCCCAGACACTGAGCTGAGCTGGGAGGTAGGGTGGCGAAGTGTCTGGGCGAGGAGGATTGGTTTATTGAGAGAGTTATTGTGATTTATATGAGTGTGGAGTGGAGGGTGCTTTGTGCACTGTACAGAAGACAAATAAATAGTTGTTATACTTTTACCTCGTGTCTCTAGTGGTACCTGAGGGTGTTAGGGGTGGCTCCACTCCTCTACTGTTACAATGGGTATAGAATTTTCATATTCTTCAGGGATCGGCAATCTGTACTAATCCACATTATTCTCTGCTGTTTTTTCCAGTTCTTTTGTGGTGGGGATCTGTGCCACCACCACCTGATCAAGGCATCATGCAGCCCCCTGAGATGATGGTATGAAGGCAGGTGTCCCAGCTGTTCACTTCATCAGATCCTATCAAGTAAAGCCTGAAAACTAAGAGGTTTGATTTAAGAACATTTATGTTGGGTAGAATTCCCAGTGGGGCCTGGGTAGTCTTTTGGCCTTAGAACACCTGCAGATTTTATTTTTTTCTCCAGCCCCACTGGAAGTTTTTTGCTTTTTCTGTCCTCACAGCCATGTGACTTTATGTTTTTTTTTGTTGTTACTTAATTCTTTAATATTACTGCCTAATCTTATTTATTTTTCTTTTCTTGTCACTTTCTTTTTGTCATCTCGTAAAGCACTTTGAGCTACATTGTTGTATGAAAATGTGCTATAGAAATAAATGCTGTCCTTGTTGTATTTTATTAGTTTTGAATATTATATTTCTTTTGAGTTCTGTTCAAAGTATTTTTTACACATTTTTGATGTATATATAACTTTTCAGCTTTACTTCTGTTTTTTTTTTCTTTCCCCTGGGCATTAATTTTGTATCCTTAGAGTTTATTTATTATACCTTATGTTGAATTTGATTTAAATAAAAAGAGCAAAAAAATAAAAAAAAAAACAGTGAAAATACCTGAATCTTATATTTTGTGTATTGAATCCAAATATTCTTTTAAAATTCCACTATTAGGAAAAATTTTGCATGCAATGCAACTTAAATTTCAAAATATTGCATACTTACATAGCTAATGAAATGGCAAATGTATAATCTAAAACAGCCTTTGTCAACCTTTAAGTATTTGCGACCTGAGTTTTCATAACAGTTAGTCGCGCCCCCCCATAATGTTTTTTTGAAAGGAACCCACTAATACCAATTTGTTCTTTTTTAATTAATGATATATCATAGATGTATATTTTATTATACCTACTTAACTTTTATTGACATTTATCTAACTCTATATTTATTTTTCTAGTATCAGAATGTAGTTTAAGTTAATGTGTTTTGGTTTCAATAGATGTATTTTTCATATTTTTGATCTTATTTTCACATCTTTGCGCCCCCCTTTTTATTACTTTGCGCCCCCCTAGGGGGGCCCGCCCCACAGATTGAGAACCACTGATCTAAAACTTAGTCATTTTTAATTTTTTGCTGTATCTGCAGCGAAAACTTGCAGGTTGGTGGCAGGATTGGCACTGCAGCCACTGTAAAAAAGCTCACACTGTTTCAGTGTGGCGCTGAGGCGTCACCCGTGGCAGGGCTACACTTGTGTCCCAATCCAGGTGGTGGGTTGTCTGGTGGGTGCGGCAATGCACTGTATGAGCGCATGCAGACCTCTCTGTACTTCCATTCAGAGTCCACTTACCTTTGTAACTGTAGCCGCATTTGACGAAGTATTCCAAATGGTTCAGATAGACATTCTGGCAATAGTGTGATTCATTGTGCAAGAAGAAACTCCACAGTCCAAATGTCTTCATTTTTAAAGATTTTAGTGAAGTTCAAAGCAAACAGTTGTTACACGTGTGCATTGGAGGCAGCTAAAGTGCTCAAATGAGGGTAATTTTACGCCAGACCAGGGGGTGGCGCTAATGCGTTCTCTCTTTCCACTACACCCCAGTTACAGGAAATTCCGTCTGGCCCTGATGACATCACTTCTGGGATGCATTTCAGGTTCTGCTCCTGGTACGTCTTGGTGCCCATCATCCTGCCAACTACGCCAGTTGTCAATTTTGATAAATTGATTGTACAGTTGCATACAGATTGGAGTCCAAAACAGAACTGCTTGGGTGAGATAACGATGGCGGCTTTAAAGCAAGGCAGAGGAAGTGATGTCATCGGGGCTGAGACCAGAAGTGACATCATCGGGGCCATGACAGGAGGTGGCATCTTCGGGTCGGGACTGTAAATGATGTCATCGGGAAGGGGGACAGGAAGTGACATCATCTGACCTGGGAGTGGAAAAAAAAGGGAAACATGATAGTGTGCTTAAATATCTAGGTTACATTTATTAAGATTTCTATGGTCAATATTCTAACATTTTATGTAATGCTCTATGTAAACGGTCAGAAAGCTATATGCCCTTAATGTCTGGCTGTACATGTTTCTTTTTAGCTGTCTAACTTTAGTCTAAAGGTTATTCTACTGTCCCACAGGGTTAAGATTATGAATATTCCATTTTCTATAACTTATAGAGGGTTAAAGTGAAACTTACATTATCTGTATTAAGCTATGTTATATTCAAGTTCAAAACTTAAGTGTTGTGGTGCGAAATTTTGTATACAAGTTGATAAATTTTTTGTATGTCTTTATTTGTAATTTAGACAAAGCAATGTAATATTAGTGTTATATCATTGATAAGAACTGCAATGGTTTGATGTTTTTGACACTAGAATTCCTGAAGCCTACGAAAAAGTCCTTCTGTAATGATATAATTGATTCCAAAATATCTGCTGATCCACCTATCTTGGTATCATCCAACTGAAGAGGACTTACATTTACATTCTCTTTGACATAAACAGCAACCCCACCTCCTTTTCTGTTCTGTCTATCCTTCTTAAAACTGTGTATCCCCATCTTTGTTATTTAGCCAGGTGTCCGTTTTTGCTATTACATCATAATTATGTTCTGCTACATACAATGCCAACTCACGTGCCTTATTTTTGATACTTCTAGCATTAAGGCAAGCTATTTTTAAAGTGTTACTCCATCTACATTTAAATATTAGATTAGAATTTACATTACTATGCATTTTTATTTCTACACCATTGTTTGTTCCTCCATGCATAGATCTAAACCTGGCCTGTCCTAAACTCCCTGCCCCCAATTTCCCCTAGTTTACCTTGTTTAGGTGCAGATGTGACCCTCTACCAACTCTGAAGAATGAATGAGGAACCTGACTGACGTTCTCATTTGCACATGTATGTGTGATTGCCCAGGACCCCCAAGTCATCCCCAGAGTTGCTCCGTGTTGTGCATACCCACACCCATTCTGAGCCTAAATGCTCTAAGCGTGATAATTTACTTAAAACTTGCACAATGCCACAGACTACTTATCACATCCCATTTGGTTCCTCTTGCTGCTGGCTAAACACCACAGTGCCAGGTTAGAAGATGTAGTCGTAATAAAATGAAGGTAAACTTTGTAAAGTGTCCCTGATGTCTGTGTGAGTGCTGCTTAATACTAGAATCCCTGAAGCCTACGAAAAAACTTGTAATCCCGGCCCACCTTAAATTCCTTTGCATCTGTCCGTCTGCGTCTTTTGTTTTGTAAATGTGTCGATCAGAACAAGCAGCAAGCAGCCTGCTATACCATCCTCCCACCGCCACAGAAAGGGCAAAAAGCTCTCTCAGCTCAAGCCTTGTTTATCTGGGAATGAGGTACCTGGAGCTGTATTGGGTAAATAATATATTATTATATGGAACACATGCATTTCATGTGTGTTCCATGTCTACAAAGATCTGTGTAACTGTAGGATAACAGAAAATGCAAGAAATGTTGAACACATACCTAAAAGACAAACTTTTTTCATGTTTTAGTACTAACAACAACATTTTGGCATGAAGTGTATAATGTGTGAAGACTGAAGTCCAAATATCAAATAAACACTTGCACAAAAGGAACAAGTATAACAGAACAAGTGTGCTTTTATTCACGACTATAACCGAAGAAAAAGAAATCGGGTTAGGGTACTTTGTTGACACGACTGCTTTGGTAGTACAGCAGTAAGAACTACTGACTCACAATCAAGAGGTCGCGTGTTCGCAGAAGAAGCTCCACGCTGTCATTTGAAAATACCTGGGTAGTGTGGACAGTGAAAAAGTGAAAACACAGACAAATATCCAACATATTAGTTTGGACAGTTGTTTGGTTTTCAAAGGTTTTTTTTTA
Organism: Erpetoichthys calabaricus; assembly: GCF_900747795.2. NCBI lineage: Eukaryota > Metazoa > Chordata > Cladistia > Polypteriformes > Polypteridae > Erpetoichthys > Erpetoichthys calabaricus. The sequence goes on from NC_041394.2 coordinate 6,477,720, forward strand.
CAGTTTCCTTATTTTTTCAAGGTGTTAATAGATGGTCCTTTGTGTAAGCACCATTGTCACTGTATGAGCCCAGATGTCTTATTTTATTATTGTCTGAGATAAGCTGAAACACATCCATAAACCATCCAGAGAGGTAAACAGATTTTTGAAAGTATAAAACAGTGGAGGGCAGTACACAATCCTCAGAAGCACAATTGCTAAAGATTAGATGATAGAAGGTTAGCCTTTGCATTTAGTGTAAGGTCCAATGTCCAGCAAAATGAATAGAAGCAAAAGGGAAAAGCCTTCTAAATTACTGAATAAATATGGTTATTAATAGTACTACAAGACAAAGTGAAGTAAGTAACATGCATACATACAGTAGGCCAGTAGGCACACTCCACAAAAGTTATAATTGTGCAAATTTGATATTGAATGGCTAAATGTTAGCAACAAGTGAGAAATGAAATATAATGTAAAATGACACAAAGAACACAGATAAAAATTTGGGGTTCCACCTTGGTATCCCTGTTTAATTTGACAATTTGAATAGAGTCAAGATACTGTGAAGTCCAGGGGCGCGTACAGCCGCCCTAACCTGACACAGACAGGCAGAGACACGAGTTTCCCACGCAGCACGTTTATTCCCGTAGGGAAGTGATTTTCTCTGCTCTTCGCAGCACAGTACACCAATTACAGTCCAGCACAAAAGCCTTACCTGTTTCTTCTTCTCCTCCTCCACTCCTCTCCTAGCAAGCTTCCTCCACCTCCTCCCGACTCTGGCTCCTTGAGTAGTGGCAGCTGGCTCCTTTTATAGGACACCTGGAAGCACTCCAGGTGTCAAATGACCTTCTCCCAGCAGGCAAAAGTGCTGCCAAACAGGGCTCGGCAAATGTCCAGGTGCCCCCTGGCGGTGGCCACGGGCCCCAGCAGGGTTGAGCTTCTGTGCTCAAACCCATGACCCCACTGCAAGCCGAGGGGTTGCCCTCTAGCATTCTGGGGGAGAGAGTGTCCCTCGGTTCTTCCATTATCAAGGTGTCCCAGGAAAGTAAGGGCCTTGGCGGTTAGCCACAATGCTGCCATGATGGCTTTACAGATATGAATCCAAACAGAACCCAAGTAGGTAACTGGTTTGCCGGATTATAAAGGAAGATGGTAGGAAGGGGCAAGTCCAGGTGAATGTACACCGGAGATGACTTCAGTGACGGTTGGGTTGTCAATCACCCCATCTGCAGAAGGAGAATGTGAGAAAGGATCAAAAAACAGTGGCATACCCTGGCTCAGTGGGTAATTACAGCTGTCTCCCATTAGATAGATAGATAGATAGATGAAATTGAAGGTTCAGTCGACTCAGTGTGAGGCATAAGACTTAAAAAGACAAGAAGAGAGAAAATAATCCATCCATCCATCCATCCATTTTCCAACCCGCTGAATCCAAACACAGGGTCACGGGGGTCTGCTGGAGCCAATCCCAGCCAACATAGGGCACAAGGCAGGAACCAGTCCTAGGAAGGTTGCAAACCCACCGCAGGAGAGAAAATAATAACAAACCAAATAGTAATACAAGTACTTTACAAAATATACGAATTGCACTTGTTATATATACATATTGCACTGGTTGACTTAAGGTCTATATTGCACATTGGGATAATGATACGGAGCAGTTTTATCTGAGTTCAGGGCCATAATTACTTTTGGATAAAAGCTGTTTTTAAGGTGGTTTCTCCTGGTTTTCATTGCTTTGTATCTCTTACCTGATGGCAAAAGCTGGAAGAGACAATGACTGGGATGTGATGAATCCTGTGAAATGTCTATTGCTTTTTTTGTGGCATTGGGAGGTGTAGATTTGTTCCAGAGTGGGAAGGGTACAACCAATTGTTCTCTACGCTGTCCTGACAACCCTGTGGAGCGCTTTCCTTTCTGAGGAAGTGCAGCTGCCGCACCACACACAAAGCCCATACGTGAGCACACTCTTGATGGAACAGTGATAAAAGGCAAGTAGCAGATTTTTGGGGAGATGGTTCTTTCTGAGGATTCTCAGAAAATGCAGTCTCTGATGCGCTTTCTTCAGCAGCTCCTTTGTGTTGGCATTCCAGGTCAGGTCATCCTCCAGCTCAATGCCCAGAAACCTGAACACCCGGAACTGCTCCACACAGGCCACGCCAATGATGAGTGGCTGGATGTCAGTTTTGTCAGTTACGAGCTCCTTTGTTTTTGTGGTGTTGAGGAGCAGGTTATTGACTCTGTACCACTCTGACAGCCACTCCACCTCATCCTTGTATGTCAGCTCACCCTCCTTGCCCGAGATGAGTCCGACCACCATTGTGTCATCCATGAACTTTATGATCTTGTTGCTATGGTGAGTGGGGACACAGTCATATGTGTAGAGGGTGTAGAGGAGCAGGCTGAGCACACAACCCTGTGGCGTCCCGGTGTTGAGGCCGAGAGCAATGGAAGTGTTGGGACCCTGTCTGACCCTCTGGGAGCGACCAGACAGGAAGTCCAGTATCCAACTGCAGGTGAGTGATGGAAGTCTCAGATCTACTAGTTTGGACACAAGTCGTTGTGGGAGGATGGTGTTAAACACGGAGCTGAAGTCCACAAAGAGCAGTCTGGCATAACTCCCCTGCTGCTCCAGGTGGGTCAGGGAAGCATGAAGGGCTGTGGCCACAGTGTCCTCCGTGGATCTCTTTGCTTTGTAAGCAAATTGAAATGGGTCCAGGTCTGCTGGCAGGCAGGTGATGATATGACTCCGCACCAGTTTCTCAAAGCACTTCATGATGACAGATGTGAGTGAAACGGGGCGGAAATAATTCAGACTGTTCGTGATGGATTTTTTCAGCAGCGGAACAATGATGGAGGACTTGAGGCAGGATGGGACAGTGGCCTGGGACAGGGACTGGTTGAAAATCCTAGTGAAGATTCCGGCCAGTTGATCCACACAGTCTTTCAGCACCCACCCAGGCACACTGTCGGATACTGCAGCCTTCCTCGGGTTCACCTTCCTCATCACCTGCCTCACCTCACACTCTTCCATCGTGAGTATGTTGCTGTGGTGAACAGGCGACTGTGATGGAGCTGCTGTTGGTGTTGCCTCAAAGCGGGCAAAGAAGATGTTCAGCTCCTCTTCCAGAGAAGCGTCTCCCTCAGCGGCCGAGGAGTTGCTGGATTTGTAGCCGGTGATGTGCTGGACACCCTGCCACATCTGCCTGGTATTGTTGCTCCTCAGATGGTCCTCTATCCTCCTTCTGTACGCTGCCTTGGCCTCTCGGATGCCTCTCTTAAGGTTTGCTCTGGCTACACTGTCAAGAGCCCCATCCCCAGACCTGAAAGCAGTATTCCTAGCTTTTAGCAGACTCTTGTCATCCCTTGTCATTCAGGGCTTCCTGTTAGGATAAATCCTTATGCATCTGTCCCTTGGGATGTTGTCCATGCAGAACCTGATGTAATCTAATTAATGTAATTAGCATGCACATGACAGTAGAAAAAAATTTGCTTTTGATAGATGATCTACCATATAGAAGAAAGGTCAGAGCAGGCTCTTCTTTCTTAGTAGACTGTAATCCTTTAATCAGGGTAGTGACATCCTTCACATCTTGTACAACTCTGTGATGGCCAGTGTGATCTTCTATGCTGTGGTGTGCTGGTCTGCTCTCACTTCAACAAATTAATTTAAAGCAAATATTTCACTCAAGTATTTCATAAAGAAGAAACAGGTGGAAGACCACATGCAGAAGATTTTAAAATAGAAGAGTCAGATATTCTTCAAGCCCTCAATTGGTTGAAGACTAATAAAACCCTGGAGATGACAGCATTTTACCAAATATATTAAAACAAATGAAAGACATCATCTATGAAACCTTATGAGGCATATTTTAGCAGTCACTTGTGGAGGGAGAAATACCTGAGCACTGGAAAATTTCAAATGTGACTTCTTGTCTTCAAGAAGGGAGATAAAATGGATCCCAGTAATTACAGACCAAGGTACCATATCAAATTATGGAAACGACAGGGAGATTCACTCGAAAGAGGCCCAGAATATTGTGTTGTGACTCTCACTAGGATGAAACAATCTGAACGAAACAATGTGCAATATGCTCCTCAGTATATGGAGCTTCGAACAATGCCCCTGCGCCAGAGTGATGATATAAGTGCCGGAAAGCCATTGCAACGTTTAACCTCTGTTTGCAACTTCTGGGTGCATACCACCCATACCCCTTCAGTTAGTCACTTCTCATCAGGATGGTGGTGTATGGTATTGAGCAGCGCGTCTTCATGGTACGAACCTATTGGATCACCAATTTGTTTAAGCGATGTCAGACTCAACTGGATGATCGTGAGTTAACAGAAGGTTACTTCCAGCAAGATGGAGCAATGTGTCACACAGTGGCAAGAAGCATGGCAGAAATTGAGACCTTCTTCGGCAACAGAGGTAATTTCAAAGGGGCTTTGACCACCATGGTCACCGGATTTGACACCACCAGGCTTTTTCTTTTGGGGTCTGCTCAAAGGAAAAGTCTATCGGGACAAGCCTTAAACTGTGGAAGATTTGAAGGAAAACATCCAACGTGAAATTGCTGCTATTCCCCCATGAGACGCTTGCTGATACATTCAGGAACATGGAGCGCTGCATTGATATGTGTCTGGCTACTTCCAGCAATGCATGTAAATCAATCGATTGCACATACGTCAATGTATATAGAGCATTTTTTTGGTTCAGAGTGTTTCATCCTAACGGGAGTTATAACAGAATATTCAGGGCCTCTTTCAATTGAATCTTCCAGTATAATAAGAAATAAATTAGAAAGTGCCTAATATATTAAATAAGAGCCAGCACAGGTTTATGAGAGGAAGGTCCTGCCAAACCAATCTTTTCGATTTTTTGAAGAAGCAACTCTGAAATTTACCTCCCTCGCCCTTTGTGTGCAGAGTGTTATCAGTTGCTCACGTGAGGTCAGTAACAACTCGATCTACCATCCTTCTCTTCAGCTCCATGATTCTGAAGCTCTCCTTGGACCTTGCCAGATGGAGAAGCAGTGATGGCGCTGCACAGGTAGCAGTCTCTCAGCTGTTTTTCTTTCTGTACTAATGTAAAAATGGCATCTGAGACCCCAGCAAGTCCATATTGGGTCTCCATGTCACTTGATGTTTTGCTTATTGGACTGTAAATCTTCTATTTGTCCCACTCCTGACACCAATGTAGCACTGCAACAGAGTGCTGATTACCAATTGCTCTTTGTATTGCTCCTCAACGTAGCTTGCCATCCTTAGAAGGACTGATTGCTGTTGCTGCACCAGTTGCAATTCATATGCGACTTAGGCAGGCTTGCTGTTTTTATAGGCTCCCCTCCAGCTGGCACTGAAACCGTAGCTTTGCATTATTAAATGCCAACACAATTTGCTGGTGACTCATATCTAGACCGAAACACAAACTATATTTGAACACTTTTTCTTATTGGTGCAAACTTTGTGATATGAGTTCAGTGATACACTAGGTGGTCTTTTTGATTAAATCCTGTGCCACCTAAACTTTTACTTAACACTAGAATTACCAGAGTCTACGAAAAAACTCGTAGATCCAGCCCACCTTAAATCGCTTCTTAAATCCGTTCACACCTCTCCGCCAGTGTCTTTTGTCCTCTAAATGTGCTGATAAAAGACAAGCTGCCAGCAGCCTGCTATTACATCCCCCCTCCGACTTAGAACGTGAACGCACTTTTCCCAGCTCATGCCTTGATTGATTGTCTGGGAGTGAACTGGAGTTTTAGACTTGAAATAATACATCGTTATTTGGAACACACGCATTCCATGTGTGTACCGTTTCTACAGTAATCTGTGTAAACACATTGTTAAAACAGAAACTTTTTCATATTTTAGTAATAAATGTTACAAAATGTAGGCATAAACTATAGAATGTGTAAAGCCAGAGTTCCTAAGATCAAATAAACACTTTCACAAAAGCTTCACACCCCATACAACAGCTTCTGTGGCGTAGCGTGCTAAGATTTGCCTTGCAGAGCGGGTAGCTTTTCTCTGCCTCACAAACATGAGTTCAATTCCCCGCTGTTGATAAAGTGTTACTTCTTTTTTTTTCTTTTTAACCTCAAACGGACATAAAATTTGTAAATTGGTATGCACTGTCAGTTAATGAGATCGTTATATTTTCATGTGGGATGCTCCTTTTAAAATATTTTTTTAACAATTGAGACTGCAATTAACATGAACAACTGTCCTTATAACTTATTTTTTCAAGATCCATAACACACAGACAGACAGAGCACTGCGTAATACAGAGACAGACAGGCAGAGATATACAAATAAACAGGGAAGGCACATGTACTGAAAGAAAAAAAAATCAACATGTGCGTTGTTTCTGCAGCACTGAATAAGCTCACGCGCTCTAACATCACCCCTCCACGATCTGGCTCTCTAAGTAACAGCACAAGTACAGACACAAATCAAGTGTAATCAAGAGTCCTGGTTCGATCCCCACTCACTCCTATATTTGCCGTTTTCAGTAGTAAGCTGCTCTTTTTGTTAATATTATACAGTACACACATGCACTTGGCTTGTGTCTGTACTTGTGCTGTTACTTAGACAGTCAGATTGATGTTAGAGCGGGCGAGCTTATTCAGTGCTGCAGGAACAACGCACATGTTGATTTTTTTTTTCTTTCAGTACATGTGCCTTCCCTGTTTGTTTGTATATCTCTGCCTGTCTGTCTCTCTATTACGCAGTGCTCTGTCTGTCTGTGTGTTATGGATCTTGAAAAAATAAGTTATAAGGACAGTTGTTCATGTTAATTGCAGTCTCAATTGTTAAAAAAATATTTTAAAAGGAGCATCCCACATGAAAATATAACGATCTCATTAACTGACAGTGCATACCAATTTACAAATTTTATGTCCATTTGAGGTTAAAAAGAAAAAAAAGAAGTAACACTTTATCCCCAGCGGGGAATTGAACTCATGTTTGTGAGGCAGAGAAAAGCTACTCGCTCTGAGAGGCAAATCTTAGTGCACTACGCCACAGAAACTGTTGTATGGCATGTGAAGCTTTTGTGGAAGTGTTTATTTGATCTTAGGAACTCGGGCTTTACACATTCTATAGTTTATGCCTACATTTTGTAACATTTATTACTAAAATATGAAAAAGTTTCTGTTTTAACAATGTGTTTACACAGATTACTGTAGAAACGGTACACACATGGAATGCGTGTGTTCCAAATAACGATCGTATTATTTCAACTCTAAAACTCCAGTTCACTCCCAGACAATCAATCAAGGCATGAGCTGGGAAAAGTGCGTTCACGTTCTAAGTCGGAGGGGGGATGGAATAGCAGGCTGCTGGCAGCTTGTCTTTTATCAGCACATTTACAGGACAAAAGACGCTGGCGGAGAGGTGTGAACGGATTTAAGAAGCGATTTAAGGTGGGCCGAATCTACGAGTTTTTTCGTAGACTCTGGTAATTCTAGTGTTAATCAACGGAGTTATTTAAAGGAGTTACAGAAGTGATGCTATGAAGCCTGCAGCTGGTGATTATTTTGGACATCTGAGATGTGAAGAATTATAATAGATTTTGGGGGAATGAATACTGACACACGAAGGTATTAAAGATGTGTGCCAACATTGAAGGGTTTGTGAGCCAATAAATAATATATCTGAATATTTCAGTTTCTCCAGACCATTAGCATATGATCTAAATTTCCTGAAGCTTGGGAAGAAATTTGTATTCAAATATAATATCTTCAAACAATATTTAGTATCACCTATCATTTCAAATTATTCTTTATTTACCTTGTACATGGAAATTATTTCACTGCCGGTTTGTTTATTTATTTATTTATTTTTGCCAAGTCGGCATTTTCGCTGACTAATCCGGTCTTTCAGGCCCTTACATGAGCCGACAAGCTGCTCTGCTTTAATTCTCATTATATAACCTGTGTGTATTCATTTATTCAAAATTAAAGTGCAATCTGTTTTCATCCTGCAAAGATGAGCAGTGAATAGTAAAATTGAAATTAAGCATTCAGGGCCTAAACTGAAGGGCATATTTAAAAATCTGTGATGGGTGTTCTTAAGTATGTCTGACCAAAACAATGGCAGGAGCTTCAAAGTGCACTATGGGCACCAAATGTAACTGCAACAACACTGGCAAAGTGCAGGAAAGGAGTTTGGCTATCAGACTCCCTAGAGGGAAGTGTGGTGGCATTAGAAACATTGTCAATGACAACAGTCCAATGCCAATATGGCTGCAATGCTTCACAATAGTGTATGGAGCCCAAAAGATGCTGTTGTTAGTCTTGGTGTATCAATGAATGTCCATGGTAGCAGGAGACAATGAGTGATACGATCAGGGCCAGTTCCAGCTTTTCTGAGGCCCAACCTTCTTCTCTGTGTGGCATGGGTGGCCTTGTAAATCCTTACACTGGCTCTCAGTTAAGTTTAGGGCAGATTTCAAAATCCTCCTTTTAAGATATAAAGCCTTAAATGGCCGAGGTCTGGCTTACTTTTCTAAGCTTATCATGACTTACAAACCAGAGCGCACATTAAGATCTCAAGATGCCGTGTAGTGGGGCTACATAGTTAGTGTTGCAAATGTCAGTTCTGAGTGCGTCTCGTTTCCGTTGTCCCGTTTGCTGTTTGTGTGTGTACCAGTAAATGCCGTCCCCGTAAAGGGGGACGAATGATGGAAGAAGACCACAGCCTCTAACCTGGAAAACACCTGTTCTTAATTAATCAATTACAGCCGTCACAAGGACTATTTAAGTAATCAGAAAGGAGAGAGGAAGAGAGAGAAGAGAGGAGGAAGGAGACCATTTGTTTTCAACCACGTATCAACTTACTTGCTTACTTTCACATTGTGCCTTTGCATCAGTTTGTTTTACATTTTGCCAGACTGTCTTTCAACCTTCATCTGCTGAGACCCCGGGGTCGATTCGCCATCCACCATACACCGAGGAATCACGGTGAGGTTGCTCCATTTGCCGGGAAAATCAAACGACTCATTTATCATTAGTTCAGTCATCCGTATTCAGGACAGTTTTTATAACCGGACTCAAGTTCATAATCATTCAGTATATCATTCATTTTTGTTATTCGTGTTGTGTGTTATATGTTACAGAGGCAAGGGAGGGTTTTGTTGTATTTATATATGGTGGTGTCTCTTTGTTAATGTGGTGGAGGGATATTTACAGTGGTGTGACAAACTATTTGCCCCCTTCCTGATTTCTTATTCTTTTGCATGTTTGTCACACAAAATGTTTCTGATCATCAAACACATTTAACCATTAGTCAAATATAACACAAGTAAACACAAAATGCAGTTTTTAAATGATGGTTTTTATTATTTAGGGAGAAAAAAAATCCAAACCTACATGGCCCTGTGTGAAAAAGTAATTGCCCCCATGTTAAAAAATAATCTAACTGTGGTGTATCACACCTGAGTTCAATTTCCGTAGCCACCCCCAGGCCTGATTACTGCCACACCTGTTTCAATTAAGAAATCACTTAAATAGGAGCTGCCTGACACAGAGAAGTAGACCAAAGGCACCTCAAAAGCTAGACATCATGCCAAGATCCAAAGAAATTCAGGAACAAATGAGAACAGAAGTAATTGAGATCTATCAGTCTGGTAAAGGTTATAAAGCCATTTCTAAAGCTTTGGGACTCCAGCGAACCACAGTGAGAGCCATTATCCACAAATGGCAAAAACATGGAACAGTGGTGAACCTTCCCAGGAGTGGCCGGCCGACCAAAATTACCCCAAGAGCGCAGAGACGACTCATCCGAGAGGTCACAAAAGACCCCAGGACAACGTCTAAAGAACTGCAGGCCTCACTTGCCTCAATTAAGGTCAGTGTTCACGACTCCACCATAAGAAAGAGACTGGGCAAAAACGGCCTGCATGGCAGATTTCCAAGACGCAAACCACTGTTAAGCAAAAAGAACATTAGGGCTCGTCTCAATTTTGCTAAGAAACATCTCAATGATTGCCAAGACTTTTGGGAAAATACCTTGTGGACTGATGAGACAAAAGTTGAACTTTTTGGAAGGCAAATGTCCCGTTACATCTGGTGTAAAAGGAACACAGCATTTCAGAAAAAGAACATCATACCAACAGTAAAATATGGTGGTGGTAGTGTGATGGTCTGGGGTTGTTTTGCTGCTTCAGGACCTGGAAGGCTTGCTGTGATAGATGGAACCATGAATTCTACTGTCTACCAAAAAGTCCTGAAGGAGAATGTCCGGCCATCTGTTCGTCAACTCAAGCTGAAGCGATCTTGGGTGCTGCAACAGGACAATGACCCAAAACACACCAGCAAATCCACCTCTGAATGGCTGAAGAAAAACAAAATGAAGACTTTGGAGTGGCCTAGTCAAAGTCCTGACCTGAATCCAATTGAGATGCTATGGCATGACCTTAAAAAGGCGGTTCATGCTAGAAAACCCTCAAATAAAGCTGAATTACAACAATTTTGCAAAGATGAGTGGGCCAAAATTCCTCCAGAGCGCAGTGAAAGACTCATTGCAAGTTATCGCAAACGCTTGATTGCAGTTATTGCTGCTAAGGGTGGCCCAACCAGTTATTAGGTTCAGGGGGCAATTACTTTTTCACACAGGGCCATGTAGGTTTGGATTTTTTTTTTCTCCCTAAATAATAAAAACCACCATTTACAAACTGCATTTTGTGTTTACTTGTGTTATATTTGACTAATGGTTAAATGTGTTTGATGATCAGAAACATTTTGTGTGACAAACATGCAAAAGAATAAGAAATCAGGAAGGGGGCAAATAGTTTGTCACACCACTGTATATTTATATATGTTTCTATTTTTGCATTTGTCTTGTGGTTTCATTTAATACATTTTATCAGTTTAATTTTACATCATCTGCTTTTTGTGTGCTTATATTTACACCGTCGATTGTGGGGGAAAAGTGTAATTTGTTAAGAGGTACGGCTTGATAGTTAGATTCATCTCAGTAAATTATCCAGGCCACAGGTCTTGGAGGTGTAGCTGCCGGCTGGGTAAGGGGTCGGCCGTTACAGCCGGTCTGCTTATGATTCCAAGGATTAATAAAATAACAGTGGGCAGTCGAGCTTTTATTTACAGGGCCCCTAAACTGTGGAATGGTCTGCCTGCTACTATAAGAGATGCTCCTTCAGTCTCAGCTTTCAAATCCCAGCTGAAGACTCACGACTTCAGTTTAGCACACCCTGACTAGAGCTGCTGATTAACTGTACAGACTGCATCTCTGTTGTTAGTCACTAGCACTAAAACATAAGTAATATGAGAGTTACAATTTGTTACTAACCCTCACCTATTCTGTTTCTCTTCTTGGTAATCAAATGTGGCACTTGGTGCCACGGCCCACCTGCCAAGTTGTACTGCCTGCCTAAGGTAAAGTCATCTCTGATGGAGGATTGCAGGAATCGTCAGGTAGAGGGGTCCTTTCATCGGATTGGCTGGCCCAGCGCTGTCTCACCTGTGGAATGGTCAATAGGGGAAGGCAGCTTGATGGCTGAGGTCTCCAGGACTCTAAGTAAATTCAAATTATTATTTGATATCATCTACTGTTAAATTCTGCTCTGTACTTGTACAATTTTTATTTATATACTGTATTGAGGATCTGTTCTGTTCTGTGTATTGTATTGTATTGAGCCCCTTCTTTTTGACACCCACTGCACGCCCAACCCACCTGGTAAGGGGTCTCTCTTTGAACTGCCTTTCCCAAGGTTTCTTCAATTTTTTCCCTATAAGGTTTTTTTGGGGGAGTTTTTCCTTTTCTTCTTAGAGAGTCAAGGCTGGTGGGCTGTCAAGAGGCAGGGACTGTTAAAGCCCATTGTGTGATTGGGCTATACAAAAATAAATTGTATTGTATTATAATGGCTGAGTGGCCACAAGTGGTTGCATAAATTATGTTCAAACTTTGCTGTGCTCTAGTAAGTGAGACATTGTGAATTACCACCCTGTCACTCTTCTGCCATTCCTGTCCAAGACTCCAGAATGCGTAGCCCACAAACAAATCTCTTTTCTTGTTGACAACAACTTGGATTCTGCAAATCTATCTATTGAGACTGCACTACTTTCTGTCACTAATGCTGTTAGATCTGCTCAGACTGTTTCACTCTCCTCTCTCCTTATCCTTCTTGACCTTTCTTCAGCTTTCAATACCATTAAACACTCCTTGCTGATCTCTTCCCTCACATAAACTTGGAATCAGCGGTTCTGCTTTGGACCAGTTCAAGTCCTACTTTCTGACTGGTCCTTTTGTGTCTGCTGGTCTAACTCATTGTCTTCTCCACAGAAACTCTTCCCACAAAGAACATAGATAAAGATACCACCTTGGTATCCATGTTTAATTTGATGGTTTGAATAGAGTAAACATGCAATTTGCCACCATGATGTCTTTACAGACAGACAATGTTACAGTATTTCTTCTCATGGCTTTTCCTACCACCTCTTTGCTGAATATTATTATTATTATTATTATTATTATTATTATTATTATTATTATTATGCACAGATAAATTCCCTTTACGACCCCACATGTTTCAGCACAGATTTCCAACTGTTTTCTGCCATCTCATCATGCATAAATGATCATCACCTTAACCTTATTCTTTTAAAGCCAGATATCTTGTATTTTTCTTCTGATTCTCTTGCCTTATATTTGTATTTAAGCATTGCCCTTTAAGATGTCATGTTTAAGATGTTTGGGTGCAATGAGGACTGAAAATGTCTTCATTAACAACTCACTTAAAAGTCGTTGTTTTTAAGTGGTTTTAACTAATTGTGATGGCACACCATTTAATCTATTTATTATCTTAATCACTTATCCAAGGCAGGGTTGTGGGGCACCTGAAGCCTTGTGTAAAATGAATAGACCTTGACACAAAATGGAGGTTCAGGGCAGCCACCCGTATACTTGAATAAGGCTGCAATAACGAAGATTTGGTAATAGAGCTGTGTGCAGGTTAAGTTCAACAACAGAACTGAGAACAATTGGAGGATGACATGCTTTTAAAACATGTTGGCGGAAGTGACATCATCCGGGGCCAGAACCGAAAGTGATGTTCTTGTGCCCAAAGCTGGAAATAATGTCATCAGGCCAGAAGTGGAAGTGATGCTGTTGAAATGAGGCAGGATTAGCCCTTGCTGGTCTGCAGAGATAAAAGAGAAAGGTTTACTGCACCCCGCCACCCCCTGGCCTGGCGTGGAATTACCTTCTTTTGGTCCTTCTGGCTGCCTCCCATGTGCACGTGTGTGACACTTGTCCCAGCAATCTTTGGGTTCAGGGCAGATAAAACACCTGAACAGGGTTCCGATTATACCATTAAGTTTAACACTAGAATTACCAGAGCCTACGAAAAAACTCGTAAATCCGTCCCACCTTAAATCGCGTCTTAAATCCGTTTGCACCTCTCCGCCAGAGTCCTTTGTCATCTAAATGTGCTGATAAACAAAAACTACTAGCAGCCAGCTATTCCATCCCCCCACCGACTTAGAATGAACTTCTCTCCTAGCTCAAGCCTTGCCTTGATTAGATTACCTGGGATTGAAGTGGAGTTTTACAGTGGAAATAATTCTAGCGTTATTTGGAATACACGCATTTCATGTGTGTTCCATTTCTATAGTAGGCTGTGCAAAGACATTTTTAAAACAGAAACGTTTTTCATATTCTAATAGTAAATGACAAAATGTAGGCATAAACTATATAACGTATGAAGCCTGAAGTCCATATATCAAAGAAACACTTTCACAAAAGGTACAAATAAGAGAACACGTGCGCTTTTCTTCAAAAAAAATATAACTGCACAAAAAAAAAAGCCACGTTAGCATGCCACATTGACACTCTTACTACAACTGCCACGGTGGCGTAATGGTATCAGCTCCTGACTGGGGATCAGAGGGTGGCGAGTTCGATCCCGCACGGCTCCACTTCGAGAAATAAACTGCTCTCATTCTTACAATTTTAGAATAACAACATAAATTTGATTTCAGTCTGTAACAGCCGGTGTAACTTATGATACTGGTAAAGGTTAGCTTTTTTTTTTTTTTTTTTTAATTCACTTTTCATTCTCGCGCTATAGGTCTGCAGTGTATCACGCTGCATACTACCGCCCCCCCCGCTCCCCCCCCAAAAGGGTTCTGACACTCAAACGCTGGCGAAGCTGCCTTCTTCGTATCTCACCGTCACTTGAAATCAGCAGTTCTTAGCTGCTTATCAATCCATACAACCCCATCTGACACAGCTGTTTTCACATAAATAAAAGTGTACTTTTATTCAAGACTATAACCGAAGAATAAAGAAAGCAAGTTACAGTTGGTGGTTGATACGACAGCTTGCGTGGTGCAATGTTAAGAACTGCTGATTTCCGATCCGTGCTATATAAAATCATCACATTCAAATATTAACAGTTCCCACACACCCAAGGTCCGCCATTCCTACATTTACGACATGTGTACTTGTTGCAGTGTACACACCTCTCTGTGCTATGGTTCCTATTACAGTGAATGAGCACCTGACACTGTACTTTCTTCCCTGGGGGAAGCTGAGGTCTTAGAACGGAAGTTTGTTGACGCTGTATCTTCTTTTCTTTTTCCATCGCCTTTTCCTGTAAGAAGCGACGACGAAGTTCCTCTGCAAGGTGAGCCATGAACACTCTTCTTTTCTCAGTGGACCCCGTGCATGCCTTATACAGTACGTGTGCGTTCATCGCTGCTAGGTCAAGGATGTTGTAGAACACAGCAACCGGCCACCTGCGTGTTCCTGTTCGCACTGAATAAGCACGCGCCTTCTGGTCCATGATGTCAACGCCACACTGGGGAAAAAAGAAAGACAAATATATGTGACATTTTGAAGAAATCATTTTATCACCAGAAGAGCACCAGAATACTTCGTCACACTAATATTTTTTTCATTAGCATACCTTCATGTGGTTGTAGTCTGTGACCGTGTTTGTTTTTTTTTTTTTTTATCTTGCCCAATCTCCACATCATGGTGCATTGTGCTGAGAATGCAGACAGACTTCTTCTTTTTGGGCACATACACTGTCAGCATGGCACTGGGAGATCTAAACACCAGCGTGGAGAATTGTTCGTGTACTGAACTGCCTTTAGCTGCAGGTGGAAGTTCACGTCGCACTTTATTCATGGTGCCAAGCAGAGTTGTGTTGCGGTGCAGCAGTCTATTAGCCAGCGAAAGTGACGTGAAGAAGTTGTCTGTTGTTACGGTTCTGCCTTTGTCCAGAAATGGCTCCATAAGCTTTATGACCACAGACTCGGAAAGTCTTTCTCCCGTGGGACGACTGGCATCTTTTCCTAAATAAGGAGTGGCATTGCACATGTACTTTGTCTCCAAATCTGCCGCAATCCAAAACTTGATGCCAAATTTGTCAGGCTTGCTCGCAATGTACTGTAAGAAAGGACAACGGACCTTGGTTGGAAACAGTTGCTCATCAACCGTAATATGCTGCCCTGGGTTGTAACTCAGAACACAGTTCTCAACAAAACGTTGCCAGATGTCCGGAATCGCAGCAAATCTGTTGTTTTTCACACGTTCTGCACGGGTGTCTTTGTTGTCAAAGCGCAAATGCCGCATGATAGTCTGATATCGGTGCCGGGGCATCGTATCTTTGATTGCCGGTACAACAAATAGTTCTGACCAGGCATCAGCCACAGCACCAACTGTAGTCATCGCTGCTCTTGTCAAAAGAATGGAGATAAATGCCATCAGTTCAGAGAGGGAGAGGCTCCAGCTGGGGTCTGCTCTGTGACCTTCGTGGACTGTGCAATCTCTGATTGTCCACAACATACCTATGTCGATCAAACACAAGAAGCTCTGCAGTCGACTGGTTACTTTACGCTGTAGGAAGATAAGTAAATAAATAAAGGTAAATACGTAAACAACATTCGATGTATCTTTTATATAAGTAACATAAAAATGTTTTTCATATACAGACCATCAAAAAACATTATTGAAAGCAGGACTTACCTTGGCGAGCTCCGTAGGTCCGGCTGCTTCGCTGAAGGACATGTGTGTGACAGATCGACTGGCAGGACGACGCCCAACTTCTTGCTGTATCCAAATGGTGCCATCTTTTGCCTTTATGCCTGGTGCAGCTGTGCTGTTCTTATGTTGGACTGGACGTTTCTTGCGGGGAGGGCTTCTGTTCTCTTTGTCTGATATAGAATCCTCATCTGGGCTCTCCTCTGTGTCTGTCTCATCGTCTTCGAAAATAAGTTCCTCGCCACCGTCTGAGTCGCAATCGTCCATTTCTTGCAGCAGAGCCAAAGCCTCCGAAGGGGACAACCTCCTCTTTAGTGACGGAGCTGTGGCCATTGCGGTGTCTGTTTGCTCAAAATAATAATCAAGCACAACTGATTCACCTATGTTTGTGTGTCAGGTTTTATCTCGCCACATCAGAGAATTCCACATCTGAGAATTCCTTGCAATTTGCAGCTCCATTCATTATCTCAAAACACCATGCAACATCAAAGTAATTCCCAGTTATGTCCACCACTCACACCCACGCCCATAACCATACAGAGGTGATTCATTCAAGTTTATGTGTCAGCTGTTTATCCCGCCACATCTGAGAGTTCCCTGTAATTTGCAGCTCTATTCAGTATCTCAAAACACCACACACATTCACAGTAATTCCCAGTTATGTCCACCACTCGCACCCACGCCCACATTCCACATCAGAGAATTTCCACTTCCAGCATAAATTCACACCTGATCTGACGCTGTTCGTTTTCAAATAATATTGTTAATATTTGAATGTGATGATTTTATATACCACGGATCAGAAATCAGCAGTTCTTAGCATTGCACCACGCACGCTGTCGTATCAACCACCAACTGTAACTTGCTTTCTTTATTCTTCGGTTATAGTCTTGAATAAAAGTACACTTTTATTTATGTGAAAACAGCTGTGTCAGATGGGGTTGTATGGATTGATAAGCAGCTAAGAACTGCTGATTTCAAGTGATGGTGAGATACGAAGAAGGCAGCTTCGCCAGCGTTTGTGTGTCAGAACCCTTTTGGGGTGGGGGGGGTAGTATGCATCGTGATACACTGCAGACCTATAGCGCATCTTTATGTCAGATGGGGTTGTATGGATTGATTCTGAATGCGACTGCGAGAATGAAAAGTGAATAAAAAAAAAAAAAAGCTAACCTTTACCAGTATGATAAGTTACACCGCCTGTTACAGACTGAAATCAAATTTATGTTGTTATTCTAAAATTGTAAGAATAAGAGCAGTTCATTTTTCGAAGTGGAGCCGTGCGGGATCAAACTCGCCACCCTCTGTTTCCCAGTCAGGAACTGATACCATTACGCCACCGCAGCAGTTGTAGTAAGGGTGTGAATGTGGCATGCTAACGCGGCTTTTTTTAAAAGCGCACGTGTTCTCTTATTTGTACCTTTTGTGAAAGTGTTTCTTTGATATATGGACTTCAGGCTTCATACGTTATATAGTTTATGCCTACATTTTGTCATTTACTATTAGAATATGAAAAACGTTTCTGTTTTAAAAATGTCTTTGCACAGCCTACTATAGAAATGGAACACACATGAAATGCGTGTATTCCAAATAACGCTAGAATTATTTCCACTGTAAAACTCCACTTCAATCCCAGGTAATCAAATCAAGGCAAGGCTTGAGCTAGGAGAGAAGTTCATTCTAAGTCGGTGGGGGGATGGAATAGCTGGCTGCTAGTAGTTTTTGTTTATCAGCACATTTAGATGACAAAGGACTCTGGCGGAGAGGTGCAAACAGATGTAAGACGCGATTTAAGGTGGGACGGATTTACGAGTTTTTTCGTAGGCTCTGGTAATTCTAGTGTTAAACACATATTTTATGGCTTTTCACTGAAGTAGCTGCTGTTTCAAGGGGCGGCACTAGTCAAAGACAATGAAACGAAGTAGTAGCAAGCAAACAAACAGACGAGGGTGGACTGCTTAAATTAAAACACAATGATAAGTGGTCAAATTACCTTTATAATGACTAGGGGGCTCTGCCCCCTGCTCGCTTTGCTTGTCCACCCCTGGGTTTGGTTTACCGGATATACAATTTAAAGAGATTGTTATTTTCATGGGAATTGTTACATATGCATTATTTTCACTTTTGAACATGTAGCGGGGCTACATAGTAATAGTGTTTTTCAATGTTTGTACTGAGTGCGTTTTGTTTCCATCGTCCCGCTTGCTGTTTAATGTGTGCATCAGTGAATGTCGTGCCTGAAAATAGAGGGGGGACGGATGATGGAGGGAGACCACAGCCCCAAAATGGAAAGCACCTGTTTACAATCAATCAATTACATCTGGCTCAGTACAAATAAACAATCAGGAGAGAACAGGGAGAGGGGAGGAGAAAGACGGAGATTACATTTTCACGACAACTTTACCTGCTGTTTTCCACATCGTGCTTTTATAACCAGTTTGTTTTTTATTCTGCCGGACTTACTTCAAATCACTCATCACCAGAGACCCCGGGGTTGGACTATATCATTCACCATAAGCCGAGGATTCACGGTGATGTTGCTCCATTTTTTCTGGGAAATACAAACACATCACTTATCTGTTGACCAGTCATCCGCATTCAGGACAGTCGTATACTCGGACTCAAGTTCATTATCATTGGTATTTTCCGTATTCATTCATTGTTATTCGTGTTTTGTGTTTGTTATATGTTACTGGGACAAGGGAGGGTTTGTTACTGTATATATGGTGTTATCACGTTGTTAGTTTGGTGGAGGGATATACATATCTATATCTATACTTATTTTCTATGTGTGAAATTTGCATTTTTGTTATTGTCTCGTTTCATATATTGATCCACCTATTTTTACATATCTGATTTTGTGTGCTTATGTTTAAACCGTTGATTGTGGGGAAAATATTATTTGTGAGAGGTATGGCTTGGTATTTATAGATTAGCCTCAATAATTTATCCAGGTCCCAGGTCTTGGAAGTGTAGCTGCCGGCTGGGTAAGGGGTCGGCCGTTACAAAACTTATGTAAAAACAACACTTGTCCTTTATTTCCGGCGCCAGGCATGACTAAATCTCTTTCTCACAGGACGTATAACACTGCTCATGTTGTGAAGGTGGGGTGGCTGAACACACGCAAAGAAGATGCCGTCGGATCATCTGCTGGCTTGTTGCTGCTGCTGCTGCTGCTGGTGAGCTGCGTGTTCTGCTTGTTGCGCTGCATGTAGATCATTTTAAAGCCTGTGCAGCAACGGTCCTTTTGCTGCTTTGCGTCTCTGCCGCTCGCGTTGTGAAGGGGGTGGGGGGTGCTAAATGAACGCCAAAGAGAAGTGGTCGGATCATCTGCTGGCTTGCTGCTGCTGCTGGCGAGCTGTGTGTTCTGCTTGTCACTTGTCGTTGTTTTAAAAGCTGTAAGCACATGAAGTGTGTCTGCCAACAACTGCTAGGTTAGATGTCCGTGAACTTGTTTTAGATGCTGTTTTACTGCCTTCTCTCGTGGGACGTCAAATTGTCTTCCGAGAAGATCACGTCTCGTCTCTCTAGTCTCCCTCCCAAGATTTTTTTTATAATAGAGAGATTATAACTAAGTGCAGCAAACGATATGTAAAGCACAAGTACAATCACTAAAAGAAACCCAAAGTCTAAAAACACTTACCTCTCTCAAAACAGATGCCTTGGAACCAAGTAGTTACTTGCCTAGATTGGTAACAGACTTCACCAGAGTAAATCCTCTAACCTAGGTGATGAGAGCCATGAAGCAATTAGCAACACAAAGCGAGGGGAGGCACCCATTAAACAGAACGAAACTAAGCAGTAGCAGACAAACAAACTAAGATGAGGGTGGGTTGCTAAATTTAAAACATGATGAAAGGCAGTCAGATCAAGTGTGGAGACAGATCTGGCAGCATTTGTCAAAAACCATGGAACAACCTGGCAGGACACACACACACACACACACACACACACACACACAGTCCAGTTTAGAAGCACCAGTTAATGTAACATGCACATCTTTGGAATATGGGAGAAAAATCCATGCAGACATGGAGAATGTGGGGACTTCATGCAAAAATATGAGTAGGCATATGAATGTGAGTTGCCAGATTCATTAGACTATTGTGCTGCCCATGGTAAATTTTGAGTGATATTAATATTAAATAACTGCATTTTGTTAGCTTGTGGCAGGCGTTTTGTTTGTTCTTTAATAATAATTCTTTAAAGCACATCACTCCAGTTCTGATGTCACTACATTGGTTGCCCGTGTCATTAAAAATTGAACTTTAAAATGCTGTTTATGGTTTACAAAGCCTTAAATAATCTCGCTCCACCCTATATCTCAGGAATGCCTTTCACCTTATACTCCAAATCATAACCTTAGATCTTGAAATGAGGGTCTGCTTATAATTCCAAGAGCTAAATTTAAAAGAAGTGGTCAGGCGGCCTTCTGCTGTTATGCACCTAAAATCTGGAATAGCTTACCAATAGAAAATCGCCAGGCTGATACGGTGGAGCATTTAAAAAATCTGTTAAACACCCATTACTTTAACATGGTTTTCTCATAGCTTCATTTTAGTGTAACCCTGATATTCTGTATATGCATTTAATTGCCATTTTTATCATAGCTCCATGATCCGAACTAACCCCTACTTTCTCTGCTGTTCTTTTTCCGGTTTTCTGTGGTGGCGATCTGCACCACCACCACCTGATCAAAGCACTGTGATGTCCCTACATTGATGGTCCACATGACCATCATCATCAAATTCTCCCATGTGAAGCCTGAAAATGAGGACTGATTGAGATCAATTATGTTGGGTGGAATGTCTAGAGTGGGCTGGGTGGTCTTGTGGCCTTGGAACCCCTGCAGATTTTGTTTTTTTCTCCAGCCCACTGGATTTTTTTTTTGTTTTTTTCTGTCCTCCTGGCCATCAGACCTTACTTTAGTCTTTGTTAATTAGTATCAATTTTTATATTTTTTCTTTTTTCATCTTGTAAAGCACTTTGAGCTATATCATTTGTATGAACATGTGCTATAGAAATAAATGTTGTTGTCGTTGTTGTTATTGAGTGCTCATTTCACTACTCATAGACCTGTACATAGTAAGTGGGGAGCCACTTCAACCACCACTAATGTGTAGCATCCACCTGTATGACATGACATTAGCGGTTATTGCTCCAATATTGCTCACCACTAATGTGATATTAGGTGGTAAACTGGTGAGAAAGACAGAGAGAGAGAGATAGCCAATTAAAGACCGGGAATGATTAGGGGGCCAGAATGACTAGGCCGTGGTGGGCGATTTAACCTGGACATTTAGCCCAGGGTGTCAGGACCTCATCTGAAGGACGGCACCATTTTTACAGCACATTGTCCCCGTCACTGCACTGGGGTATTGAGATCCACACACAGACTACAGGGTAAGCGCCCCCTGCTGGCCTCACCAACTCCTCTTCCAGCAGCAGTCTCTCATCCGACTCCTGGCCAGGCCCAAACCTGTGTGACAGGTGTCTGGTCACACTTACAAATAATCTAATCTAGACACTGTGAAAATATCCGACTACGCCCCCCAGTTTTGTTAAGAGACTGGGAATACTTGCAATTTACTGATAATAGCACACAGGTTTCTTTAAATTGGGTGGTGAGTAAACAAAAAAAGAAAGACACAACAGTAATTTCAGGAAAAGCAACACTAACTTCTATTACACAAGATTATATAAAGTACATTAAAAAGATAAAGAAACATAACAAAATCAAAAAATATCAGGAACAAAATTCCTTTTTTTAAAAGGAAAACACACAGTCCACACTGTGTGGAGGATACAGCCTTTAGTGGTGCAGAGTCCAGTTTGGGCACTGTGTTACCCCAACAATTAATCGTCCAACTGTCCTCGGATGCAGTCTGTTCACCGGACACTCGTTTCCCAACAGAAGTTTTATCAAATCGTTGAATCCTTGTCAGCTTCTCTTCGTCGTTCCTTTTTTTCCACTCTGGGCTCCTTGTGTTGCTACGACCTAGGCACACCTCATTTCTCGTTTGCCAGCTTTGCTTGGTCCTTTCATGTGGCTTCCCTCTGTCGCTGGGCCCAAAACTAGCTTCTCCTTGTGGAGCTGTCTCTTCCTCCCTGGAAGAAAGTGTTGCCGTCCTTGTGCCTCACGTCATCCCAGCCACGTACCCTCATCTGCCTGCGAGCCCCTGTGCTCTGTCTGAGTGTCTCAGTGGACCGTTACTCTCCCTGCCTTCTCCTGCCCAGAAGTTTAAATCTCCTTCAGTCCCTGCCTAGATTAATAGGATGATGGATCAAACAATGGCACATCCAAATTTTCTGGGTTTAACAAATAGTGTAAACACAAGTTAACAAAATGTATTGTTAGCAACTATCAATGAGTACATATATGCTGATTAGAAACCAATATTCTCAGACATGTTAATTTCCAAGTCAGGTAAATACATTTTCCAAGGAAGGAGCAGTTCTTTAATCGCAGTTTTATATTGTTTATATATTTAACCAGTTAAAACTTCAAAGCGGTGGTTCTTTTGCAAGACAGCAAATACCGATATCCTGTAGACAGCCATGACAATAATCAGTAACGGGATTACCCAGGAAATTTGCCTCTTATCTTCTCACCCCAGTCCCAACAATGGGTGCCTATTGCCTCTTCATCTGCTGTATTATAAATGTGATATTTATATGTCCCTTTGCCTAAGAGAGAAATGGAACCACCCATCCATCCATCCATCCTCTTCTGCTTATCCGAGGTTGGGTCGCGGGGGCAGCAGCTTGGGCAGAGATGCCCAGACTTACCTCTCCCCGGCCACTTCTTCCAGCTCTTCCAGGAGAATCCCAAGGCGTTCCCAGGCCAGCCGAGAGACATAGTCCCTCCAGCGTGTCCTGGGTCTTCCCCGGGGCCTCCTCCCGGTTGGACGTGCCCGGAACACCTCACCAGGGAGGCGTCCAGGAGGCATCCTGATCAGATGCCCGACTCACCTCATCTGACTCCTCTCGATGCGGAGGAGCAGCGGCTCTACATCTGAGCCCCTCCCGGATGACTGAGCTTCTCACCCTATCTTTAAGGGAGAGCCCAGACACCCTGCGGAGGAAACTCATTTCAGCCACTTGATTTCGCGATCTCGTTCTTTCGGTCACTACCCATAGCTCATGACCATAGGTGAGGGTAGGAACATAGATCGACTGGTGAATTGAGAGCTTTGCCTTACGGCTCAGCTCCTTTTTCACCACGACAGACCGATGCAGCGCCCGCATTACTGCGGATGCCGCACCGATCCGCCTGTCGATCTCACGCTCCATTCTTCCCTCACTCGTGAACAAGACCGCGAGATACTTAAACTCCTCCACTTGAGGCAGGATCATGGAACCACCCAGTGTACAAAAAATGTCCTCCTCTGACACCTGCTTCAATTCACTTCTGAAATACATGTGGTATGGCTGCTGGCCATGGGGTACTGTGCCAGAACAGGAGATAAAAAAAATGAATAAATAATAAGAGGAAGGTCAGGGATTGTAGTCAGTAAAGAAGTGATGGTCAAAACGACAGTAAAGAGATACAGGAGGACAAAGAAGAGTGGAGGAACTGTGTTTTTATTGAAGAAGCCCGTTGAGAGGTATTTTCTTTAAAGTAAAACATCCCCTTTGGACCCGGAGTGGAGTCAGACTGGTTGTTCCTGGGGCTTTGGGCAGAGTCTGTAATGCCCAATGCTGTGTCTGTAATGCTGTGGCCACAGCTTGTTTGACATTTACATTTTACAAATAGTAAAGTTACTTGAACTTACTGGTTTCTGTGTTATACTCTTTGTATGATTTCTTACAAAAAACATTAGTTGTTCACAGATTTTACTTATGCAGAGACTCTCAGAAGCTGAATTAATAGGAAATTGAGTGCCAGATAATTTTATCATCTGAGGCCGTCTACATCAGACTATTTATACCAATTTAAAATCCACCTCCACAACACACTGACCGCTAAAACACTTGTATTTGAACTATACTTGACTCATCGTCATTGCTGCTCTTAACTGGGTTTGTATAAAGCATGCACTGTTGCTAGATTTATTATTATTATTATTATTATTATCATCATCAGTTAGCCTGAGTCTGTATTTTCATCTTTACACATTTTGAAAACTTTTATTACAGTGCCTATTTTACCTATGGGCGGAGTGTTGGCTCTGAGGCTAGGGATTCGCACTGGCAATCGGAAGGTTGCCGGTTCGAATCCCATAAATGCCAAAAGTGACTCTACTTCACTGGTCCTTAAGCAAGACCCTTAACCTACAATAGCTCTGTACTGGGTATGACGTTAATCTGCATCCAGCTCTACATGTAGGCCCTCCAACCTGCAGGGAAAAACCTGGGGGTTGGTGGCAGAATTGGCACTCCAGCTACCATGAAAAACCTCACACTGGTTCCACTCCATCTGAACTGGTGTGGTGCTGATGTGTCACCCATTGCATGGCTGCACTCGGGCCTTAATCTGGGATCCTGAGTTGGTTTGTCGTGTGGCGGGTGCAGCAATGCGCTGTATCAGTGCGTTCTCCTAACCTCTCTAGTGTACCTCTATAAACCCAGACTACCGGATTACTATTATTTTTTTTTTTTTTCTATGGTGCTTCTTCTTGACACTTCTATGTGGGGCCAATGTGCTTGATCAGCCTTCTCCATACAGCTCAATAGCTCAATCCTGCGCCTCCATGCTAGACAAGCCCGTTTCCCTCAAATCTTCTACTTTATCCATCCATCTCCACTTTGTCCTCCCTGGCTTTCTCTCCCCTTGAACATCCATTCCCATCATCCTTTTGCCCGCATTTTTCCTTCAATCTGTTCTCCTGTACTTTTTTAGATTTCTCTTCCACTTTTGTTGTATCTCTGATTGTCTCAATTCTTATTCTTATTCATTTGGTACTCCACACATCCATCTCAACATTCTCATTTCTGCTACATCAGGGGTGTCCAACTCCAGTCCTGGAGGGCCGCAGAGGCTGCAGGTTTTCATTCTGACCATCTTCTTAATTGGTGACCAGTTGCTGCTAATTAACTTCTTTTGTGTTAGCTTTTATTCAGATGACTCAGACCCCTGAATTGTTTCTTTTTCTTTCCTTAATTAGAAGCCAAACAATAATGAGACACCCCCATCACACAATATTTGAAAATAAAGAAAGGTAAAAGTCTCAGCGTGGCTGATCTGCTCAGGGTACCAAAACCAACAAAAAAAAAAAGAAAATCCACAGTTTTGGAAATGTCTGCTGTGGCAGAATGAGAGCAGAAATTAAATAACAGGTTTAAATAACAACAAGAATGGGCTTCTAATTAAGAAATTGGTTGGAGTGAAATTGGATGGAATTTGAAGCCCCAACTTAGCTGGCCATGTATTGGCTCGTATCACATCACATTTCTGTTTGGCTGCCATTTAATGAAGAAAATAATCAATTCATAGGATGGAAAATGGTGCTATTATAATTAATGGAAAAGGAGTTAATTAGCAGTAAAAACTGGTCACTGATTAGGAAAAGAGTTAGAATAAAAATCTGCAGCTACTGTGGTCCTCCAGGATTGGAGCTGGACATCCTCTGTGCTAAATCTAACCTCTTCTGCCCAAGTCTCAGCTCCATACATCTTTGATGGTCTTACCAGTGTTTTAAAAAAACGTTTAACCTTTGACTTAATTCTTTAATTGCACAATATCCCTGACCAGTAACGGCTCACTGCACAATAACGTGTAATGAATACACTTGACTTGAGCAGTCCTAGTTTTCATCCTCTTTCTCTGTATGTTTAGCATTCGTTTGCTCAGAGGTTGATGCGCTTGCTGCTTCCTGAGCAGCTCTTCTTTTCTTCACTCTAGCAGCCCACTTCTCTTCTTTCGTCGGCATCTTTTCATGTTAAAACTAGTGCTGGGCAGTGATTAAAATTTTGAATCACGATTAATCACAGACAATCACAACAATCTCATTGTTATGTGCAAAATTCAACAATGAACTCTAAAGTAGTGTATTGCGTGTATTTGGTTTGTAAACACTTTAAACAATTAAGGTGCTTTTAACCGCAGTATTCCCTTTACATAGTAGCAGTTAAAAGATTTCTTAAACATTAATGTAATCAAAACAAATATAAAACCAAAGCTATTTGCTACTACCAGGGCATTAACTTTTTATCTAGTTTGTTTTAGAAAAACAAGTTACCCTCAGAGTCCGGAGCCACGATCACAACATTATAACAGGCACATTCCGAGCAACAGCAAGTTAACATTTCTAAATCTGTTTTCTTTTTTATGTTAACAGATAACCATCAGGGAGCAGCATAAACAGTCTGTGTTCAGTAGCAACTCTTTAAGGGCTAATATTTTTTCCAAAAAAAGTTTTCTGAAAAGCGCACAAAGCAATGGTTTCACACATAAATCAACATAAAACGTCTGTTTGCACGGTGGGCTGGCTGCCTGGCTCTCTTTGTTAGACGGGTGCGCACAGGTGGCAGTTGCAGTGAGATGCAATATGGTTTGTACATGCTGTCACTTTAAGTGTCTGTCCTCCCAGGCGAACGTTGCCATCGGTGCATCAGCCACATAAATGTGTTCAGCACCATGATCCGCTGGGGACCGATCAGCTTATGCCGGTACCTCACTTTCGTTTTCGATCTCCATCTCCAGATCACTTGCATCAAAATCAGAGTCCAATAAATCAGAGTCCGATTCAGTGATAATACAAATAAAAGTCATCCACGGATTATTTTGCTTTAAGCATTCACTTTGGTGTCTCTCCACATGCCATTTTAGAAGCTGTTTGCTCTTTGCTACTCATGCATGCGTAGGGAATCGAGGTCAAATCAACAAAGCTAACTTTCCTTCTAGCAACAACATATCAAAAAGCACTGTAACAAGAAGATCACTGATCTCTATCGATCACTAGTGACACTGAGGCTTTCAAAATAGTAATAATAACAAAAACTGTGTTAACGCACGATAAAATAATTGCCAGTGTTAATTAGTTAATGTGTTAATGCGATGTGTTACCTTGCCCAGCCCTCGTTATAAATGATTAAGTCCGTTTTTCTGTTGCAATTACTTAGTACGTTTTTCTTCATTTTTCACTTAAGCTGGCACTGAAGTCTTCAATCTGCCTCAAGAATGATTTAAGACATGAAGAGGTAGGGGAAATGATGGTGAAGGTGGTAAGGAATGAGAACGGCACCCTTACACATGTGCTGCACAACCGCCCTGCTGCACGCTGCCGAGAGTTGATTCTACAATAAAATAAAATAAAAATAAAAAGAGGAATAACCTTGGAGGAGGTCAATCATCACCCTGAAAGAAGACAGTAGAAGACATGTAGTATATGTGTACCAAATTTCAGGTCAATAGGTCAAACGGTTTGCGAGCTACAGGTGATTTAAAATCCTGGACAGACAAACGAACAGCCACGGTAGCGTATTATATACAGTAAGAAGATACCTTCTCCCAATTGTTCCCTCTACATTGCAATCTATCAGTTATCTCTGCATCTAAATCTCCATCTTGAGTTAACACTGATCCTAGATATTTAAATTTGTCCACTATTTTCAATAGCTCTCCATGTAGGCTAATGTCTGAATCCTGATCATCACAAACCTTCTATATTCTGTTTTCTTCCTATTTATCGTCAGTCTTCTGTCTTCCAAAGCCCGTCTCCATTCTTCCAACTTCCTCTTCATTTCCTCTTTTCTGGTTCTGCACAACACATTGTCATCGTCACGCAGCCTGCACTGGGCGTTTGGTCTGTTATGCTATGACTCAACACATCCATGACCAGATCAAAGAGGTAAGGACTTCAAGATGATCCCTGGTGCAGACCTCCTCTAACTGGGATCTTCTCTGTTACCCCACACTACTTTTAACCCGAGTCTTCACTCCCTCATACATATTCTGGACAATCCTCACACACTTCTCTGGTCCTCGTTTCTCTCTCATGTACCTCCAGACTTCTTGACGTGGCACTCCATCATCAAACTTCTCCAAATCGATAAGCACCGCATGCAAACCTTTCTGTTTATCTTGATGCTTCTCTGTCAGCTATCTCAATGTGAAGGCTGCATGATCTACACAAAATGGCAAGCCTAATTTCCCTCATGCACTAAGTTAAATATACATGAAAAGTAAAGATCAGAAAATTGCAATGAAAGTACATGAAAAGTAAGGAATTTGTGTAAGTATACAACATTTCTAACAAATTAACCCTAGCTTAGTTACTCATGCACCCATCTATGAACACAGCAAGGCTACATTTGATTAATTGCTTAGAACAGATTTGTTTTTTACCACTGATGCACTGGGAAATTTATAATTTTTTTTTTTTTTCATTCCTCTTCGTGATTTGTATCCCAGAAGTATTACCTTGTTGAAGGCAATTGAAACATAAATTGCTCTGCATAACGATTAGATTTTTGTAAGCATAAGAGGCTGAATGTAATGAATTAGAAAAGTCATGAAAATGCCTTTAAGGCAATGACTACTAATACACTTGCAAGTGTTATAATTCCAAAAAAATGAAAAATCATTTTGAGAAGGAGAATTCCACATGTTGGGAAACACCTGAATAAATTAAATGGAATACCTCAGGACTGGGAGCGCATGGCACGGCTGGAAATCCAGACTCAAGATCACAGCGTTCAGTTACATCTCCTGAGCTTTATGAGCAATGAAATCATAATTATGGTCTTGAACTGCATTATTCTACTGAAATAAAGAGCATAAACAACATACAGGCATTTTGCAACCTTCAGCAGAAAAAATGCTGCAGCCCTTTACCATTATATATTGATGGAAAATTAAATTTTCATCTGCAAGATGTAGGCAAGAGGTTCTGATCATTGTGATAGATACAGTAGATAGATAGATAGATAGATAGATAGATAGATAGATAGATAGATAGATAGATAGATAGATAGATAGATAGATAGATAGATAGATAGATAGATAGATAGATAGATAGATAGATAGATAGATAGATAGATAGATAGAACATTAGAACACTCTAGACGAGAACAGGCCATTCAGCCCAACAAAGCTCACCAGTCCTATCCACCTAATTCTTCTAAAATGACATCATGTTGAGTATTGAAAGTCCCTAAAGTCTTAATGTCTACCACACTACTTGGTATCTTATTCCAAGTGTCTATCGTTCTTTGTGTAAAGAAAAACGTCCTAATGTTTGTGTGAAATTTACCCTTAACAAGTTTCCAACTGTGTCCCTGTGTTCTTGATGAACTCATTTTAAAGTCACCGTCTCAATCCACTGGATTGATTCCCTTCATAATTTGAAACACTTCACCCAGGTCACCTCTTAATCTTCTTTTGCTTAAACTATAAAGGCTCAACTCTTTTAATCTTTCCCCTTAACACATTGCCTGTAGCCCTGGAATCAGCCTAGTTGCTCTTCTCTGGACTTTTTCTAGTGCTGCTATGTCCATGCTTAACATGGCAGCGCGCTTACACGCTGCAGCTGTGTGCTTTCCGACTCAGAGTTTGGTTTTTCCACCCTGCCTGGATAAATACACATATAGCCGGCAGGACATTTTAACTATTGGCTTACGGAGCGAGAGTTGCTTGACATCCGAGTTTCTCCATGTCCACAACATTCCGGACGACATTGCATGGACAATGGGCTCTCCATGGATTACAGCTTCGAGGAGCCAGCGGCAGCACAAAGAACATAAACAAAAGAGGGGGTGCTGAGGCGGCATACTAGCGAGGCTAAGGAAGCAGCCACACAAACCACCGCTTCCAAGCATTTTCTCCTCAAATGTGAGGTCTCTGGCAAACAAACTGGACGAGTGGAAGCTGCGGATTGCAACAGAAAAGATCATCAGGGACTGCTGCATCCTGCTGATCATGGAGACATGGCTGAATCCACTCACACCGGACACGGCTATCGAGATAGCAGACTACACAGCACACCGGCAGGACTGGACAGAGAGCTCCGGTAAGAAAAGAGGATGGGGGATGTGCATTTATGTGAACAATAGCTGGTGTACAAATTCCACAACAGTCACCAGACACTGCTCTCCAGACGTGGAGTTTATGACAAGTAAATGCAGACCCATATACCTCCCCCGTCATCTCAACGCCATACTGCTAACTGCTGTGTACATAGCACCAGATGCTAATGCTAGCACACGTTGACCAGTCTGATCACACGTCCCTGCTTCTGATCCCTGCATATGCCCACCTCATGTGACAAGCTCCCACTATAACCAGGACTGTTACCATATGGCCTGAGGAGGCCTCCCAAAAGTTGCAGGAATGCTTCCAGAAAACCGATTGGGAGGTTTTGATCACCAAGACCTGGAGAACCACACTACGGCAGTCCTGGATTACATCAGGCTCTGCACTGACAACATCACCAGGGACAGACGCATAAGGATTTATCCTAACAGGAAGCCCTGGATGACGAGGGAGGTCCAGAGTCTGCTGAAAGCCAGGAATACTGCTTTCAGGTCTGGGGATGGGACTCTTTACAGTGTAGCCAGAGCAAACCTGAACAGAGACATCCAAGAGGCCAAGGCAATGTGCAGAAGGAGGATAGAGGACCATCTGAGGTACAACAACACCAGGCAGATGTGGCAGGATTTCCAGCACATCACCGGCTACAAATCCAGCAACTCCTCGGCCGCTGAGGGAGACGCTTCTCTGGCAGACGAACTGAACATCTTCTTTGTCCGCTTTGAGGTGACACCAACAGCAGCTCCATCACAGCCGCCTGTTCACAACAGCAACATACTCACGGTGGAAGAGTGTGAGATGAGGCGGGTGATGAGGAAGGTGAACCCGAGGAAGGCTGCAGGACCCGACGGTGTGGCTGGACAGGTGTTGAAAGACTGTGTGGATCAACTGGCCGGAATCTTCACTAGGATTTTCAACCAGTCCCTGTCCCAGGCCACTGTTCCATCCTGCCTCAAGTCCTCCATCATTGTTCCGCTGCTGAAAAAATCCATCACAAACAGTCTGAATGATTTCCGCCCAGTGGCACTCACATTTGCCATCATGAAGTGCTTTGAGAAACTGGTGTGGAGTCATACCATCGCCTGCCTGCCAGCAGACCTGGACCCATTTCAATTTGCTTACAAAGCAAAGAGATCCACGGAGGACACTGTGGCCACAGCCCTTCATGCTTCCCTGACCCACCTGGAGCAGCAGGGGAGTTACGCCAGACTGTGCTTTGTAGACTTCAGCTTGGCGTTTAACACCATCCTCCCACAATGACTGGTGTCCAAACTGGTAGATCTGGTACATCCATCACTCACCTGTTGTTGGATACTGGACTTCCTGTCTGGTCGCTCCCATAGGGTCAGGCTGGGTCCCCACACCTCCACTGCTCTCGGCCTCAACACCAGGACGCCGCAGGGTTGTGTGCTCAGCCCGCTCCTCTACACCCTCTACACATATGACTGTGTCCCCACTCACCATAGCAACAAGATCATAAAGTTTGTGGATGACACAATGGTGGTCGGACTCATCTCGGGCAAGGAGGGTGCACTGGCATACAGGGATGAGGTGGAGCGGCTGTCAGAGTGGTGCAGAGTCAATAACCTGCTCCTCAGCACCACAAAAACGAAGGAGCTTGTTATTGACAAAACTGACATCCAGCCACTCATCATTGGCGGGGCCTGTGTGGAGAGGGTCCCGGTGTTCAGGTTTCTGGGCATTGAGCTGGAGGATGACCTGACCTGGAACACCAACACCAAGGAGCTGCTGAAGAAGGCGCAGCAGAGATTGTATTTTCTGAGAATCCTCAGAAAGAACCATCTCCCCAAAAATCTGCTCCTTGCCTTTTATCACTGTTCCATCGAGAGTGTGCTCACGTACGGACTGTGTGTGTGGTACGGTAGCTGCACGTCTCCAGAAAGGAAAGCGCTCCACAGGGTCGTCAGGACAGCGGAGAGAACAATTGGTTGTACCCTCCCCACTCTGGAACAAATCTACACCTCCCAATGCCACAAAAAAGCAATAGACATTTCACAGGATTCATCACATCCCGGTCATTGGTTCTTCCAGCTTTTGCCATCGGGTAAGAGATACAAAGCAATGAAAACCAGGAGAAACCACCTTAAAAACATCTTTTATCCAAAAGTAATCATGGCCCTGAACTCAGAATAAAACTGCTCCATATCATTCTCTAAATGTGTAATATAGACCTTAAGTCAACCAGTGCAATTTGTAGACTTTATAAAGTACTTTTATTACTATTCGGTTTGTTATTATTTTCTCTCTTCTTGTCTTTTTAACTCTTATGCCTCACACTGAGTCGACTGAACCTTCAATTTCATTATTCCTTTGTAAAAGTGACAATGACAATATCTATCTATCTATCTATCTATCTATCTATCTATCTATCTATCTATCTATCTATCTATCTATCTATCTATCTATCTATCTATCTATCTATCTATCTATCTATCTATCTTATTGTAGCCTGGAGACCAAAACTGCACCCAGTACTCCAGATGAGGCCTCACCAGTGTGTTATAAAGTTTGAGCAGAACCTCCTGTGACTTGTACTCCACACGTCAAGGCGCTATATAACCTGACATTCTGTTAGCCTTCTTAATGGCTTCTGAACACTGTCGGGTTGATAGCTTAGAGTCCACTATGACTCCTAAATCCTTCTCATAAGGTGTACTCTCAATTTTTTGACCTCCCATTGTGTATTCAAACACATTTTTACTTCCTATGTGTAATTCTTTGCATTTACTGACATTAAATTTCATCTGCCACAAATCTGCCCAAGTCTGTATGCTGTCCAAGTCCTTCTGTAATGATATAACGGATTACAAATTATCTGCTAATCCACCTATCTTGGTATCATCTGCAAACTTAACCAGGTTCTTACTTATATTCCTATCTAAATCATTTATATACATTAAATGTAGCAGCATCCCTAGCACTGACCCCTGTGGAACACCAGTCTTAACATCAGCCATTTTTGATAAGGTTCCTCTCACCATTACCTTCTGCTTCCTGTGTCTGAGCCAATTCTGCACCCATCTAAAAACATCACCCTAAACACCCTGATAGATAGATAGATAGATAGATAGATAGATAGATAGATAGATAGATAGATAGATAGATAGATAGATAGATAGATAGATAGATAGATAGATAGATGTGAAAGGCGCTATATAATAGATAGATAGATAGATAGATAGATAGATAGATAGATAGATAGATAGATAGATAGATAGATAGATAGATAGATAGATAGATAGATAGATAGATAGATAGATAGATAGATAGATAGATAGATGTGAAAGGCACTATATGATATTTATGAATGTTACCAGCCCAGCACACTGACAATGACAGAGTTGTAGAAGATGTGAAGGACGTCACTACCCGTAATAAAGGAGCACACTGTCCTAAGGAAGAACAGTTGTCTCTGCCCCTTCTTATAAAGCTCCTCTATGTTACAAAACCAGTATAACTTGTCCTTGATACGGACCCCCACTATTGCAATGAATAGTTCAGGCCTGTGATAAGCCAAGTTCAGTAGCTGTGAATAATGCAAATATAGAGAGACAGCTGCTTGGCATGTCACGGACATTTGGAAGAAAATAGGTTATAGAGATAAAGTTTTAATTTACCTGTTTTAGCGTCCTTTCACAGATTAACACTGCAGTGGCACAAAGTTTTTTTCCAGCGGTTTGAGTGCCAGGAAGCTCAAAGGTCTGCCTAGAGGCCTACAGGTGCTCTGAGAGCAAACGCAGGGGTTTGAACTAGCCAATGCCAAGGCATGCGTCTGAGGCCATTTTTTGAGTGTGCTCACGGTTTTGGCAAGCTTCCATCACCACTGCAGGAGAGGGGGTGAAAGTGTTATATTAAATCACAGGAACAGGAAAGAAGGATAGAGAGCTCAATTTCAGAGTAGCAAGCAAAGGAATTTCACGTGTGGCAAAGCACTGATGTGAAAGCAGGAGAAAGTGAAACAGTACTCACTTAATAGAGGCTGAACGGGTAGCCATCATGATACCAGGACAGACAGGTACGCAGTAAGGGAACATTTAACACTAGAATTACCAGAGCCTACGACAAAATTCATAGATCCGTCCCACCTTAAATCGCTTAACACCTTTCCATCAGCGTCTTTTGTCCTGTAAATGTTTCGATAAACAGCAAGCAGCCTGCTATCACATTCCCCACCGCCACACAGTTTTCTCAGCTCAAGTCTGTTTACCTGCGTGTCAGTTGCTTGGAGTTGTATAGAGTGAGAAGTCAAGCAGAATGACACCTTTTATAAATACTATATCGTTATTTGGAACACATGCATTTCATGTGTGTTTCATGTCTACAACGATCTATGTAAACACATCGTTAAAACAGAAACGTTTTTCATGTTTTAGTAATAATTGACAAAACGTAGACATGAAGTGTATAATGTGTGAAGCCTGAAGTCCAAATATCAAAGAAACACTTTCACAAAAGGTACAAATATAACAGAACAAGTGCGCTTTTATTCAAGAATATAACTGCAGAAAAAGAACCCGCGTTAGGGTGACACACATTTACTACCACCGCCTCTGTGGCGCAACGGTATCAGCTGTTGGCTGGTAATCAAAACTTCACGGGTTCAATCCCAGATGAGTCCGCTTTGAGAACTGAGCTGCTCGTGTTCTTACTATTTTAGAATAAAAACATACATTTGATTTCAGTCTGTAACAGCTGGTGTAAATATATGATACTTGTAAAGATTAGCTTTGTTTTTTTTTTTTAATTCAGTTTCATTCTCTCACTGCTGTTTTCACATAAAGACACTATAGCTCTGCAGTCTACTTGTGACTTTACACTGTAGGAAGTAAGTAAATAAACCAACGTAAATAAGTAAATAGCATTCGATCTGGCTCTTATATACAAAGTACAGCGACGGCAGCTTCCACCTGCAGCTATAGACTCTTCAGTTCGCAAGCGACTCTCCAAACTACTGTTTACATCTGGACGGTGTATGTGCCCTAAAAAGAAGTCTGACTGCATTCTCATGTCAATGCTTGCGAACTGAAGTGTCTGCGTGCACTTTTCGTGGCATTACAAGTGTATTTTTTGCTTGGAGAGTCGCTTGCGAACTGAAGAGTCTATAGCTGCAGTGTTAAATAGGGTGGACTGCACCTGAGCAGGTGTGACAAATGGTATACGTCCTGATGTGATGGATTATTGGAAGTCCGCAAGTAACGTAAATGCGGATTTGTATGGTCATAAAGGCTTGCGATATAGAACCAGGGTCCAAATGCCAGAGGTCATCTTTTGACCAGGTTTTTGGGCTTAAATGTAGATCTGTACTACTGATTTGTTTAACTGAGTAGTCGGAGATCCGTCCTTTGGAAGCCACTGTAAATATTATAAGTAACACCTGCACTCATTTTTCTTTTTGGAAGTGTCTTTGCATTTGACTTTGTAAATATTTTTGCAAGACATTGGTTTGTACAACAGTTTGGACACTGCTGGAATAAAACAGAATCCAATTTTTGAATAGCCTTTTTTAGTCTGAGTCTCTCTTACTCCATGTTTGCTCGGTCTCAAGTCGGGAATTGTAGAATAGGGTCCTTACCTCGGGTGTCACAAAGCCATACTAAAAATAGAGGGTTCAGCCAGTTACCTTGCCAACAAGCCAGCCACCATGTGCAGCATCTGCCAAAGCTACTTTACCACAGAATAAATGAATCACAAAGTGGGTTGACCCAGGCCATCGAGACACAAGGCTTGTCAGTCACATCCTGGACGACTTAACTGTTAACAAAAGCAGCTTCATTCTCGCTAGATACCGTTGTTGTTATATGAGTGCAGTCAAGGGCTCCGGTTACATTAGGAAAACAGGACACGGCTGCAAATCAGCTTTTCGTGTTGGCAAAAACATGTCATACAAAAACTAGGAAACTGTAGTGCCTCGCTGGTCAGTTAATAGACACCAGCACAGTCGGCATGACAGAGTGAAGCTTAGCTGGGATAGAGCTGACTTGTCAGCAAGTTCCCTGAGAAGTGACAATAAATAGCTGATATAAACTGATGAAAAGCCAAATGTTCATCTGTGCAAATATGTGGCATTGACCCTCTTAAAAGGGAACTAAACTGCAGTCTACATTATATTCATCGTTTCTGAGGTGTAATTTGTTTCTCACGTCAACACACTTTAAAATAATGGCTTGGTGATATGAATTATTAAACACCAGTAACAGCATACTATACGATAACGTACAGTGAATTTACTTGACGTGAGCATTCCTAGTTTTCATCCTCTTTCTCTATACGTTTAGCATTTGTTTGCTCAGAGGTTGACGCGCTTGCCGCTTCTTCTCTTTTTCCGTCGGCATCTTTTCACGTTAAAACTGATTAAGTCAGTGTTTGTGTTGCAGTCACTTAGTATGTTTTTCTTAATTTTTCACTTAAGGTGGCCCTTGAGGCAGATTGAACACTTAAGAATGATTTAAGATATGAAGAGGTAGGGGAAATGACAGCGAAGGCGGTAGGGAATGAGAACGGCGCCAATAGATAGATAGATAGATAGATAGATAGATACTTTATTAATCCCAATGGGAATACGCATGTGCCGCATGACCACACTGCTTGATTCTACAACAAAATAAAAATAAAAAGAGGAATAACCTTGGGGGGTCAATCATCATCCCGGAAGCGGATAGTAGACATCACGTAGTATATGTGTACCAAATTTCAGGTCAATAGGTCAAACAGTTTGCGAGCTACAGGTGATTTAAAATCCTGGACAGACAAGCGAACAGCCACGGTAGCGTATTATATATAAAGATGTGAGTCTTCAGTTGGCAGGTTTGGCTGCGTTTCCCTACTTGATCAGGGGTGTCATCATTTTTCCCAGTTTCTCTGATAAGTTACATACACGTGGGTCAGAGTTGCCGTAAATAAACTCACACTCCCCCATCAAGTTTTTTTTTTTAAATAAATCCCACTGTTTGAGTGGAAAATTGCATACACATTGTGGTGGACAATCGGGACCCTTACCCGGCTGGGACGCCCTGTTTATGGAAAGAATGGGGGGACAGAGGACTTCCAGGACAGTTTCTCCCTGGGACCGACAGAAGCAGCCCCCTTGGTTTCCAGCAGAGCTACGGGCATTGAAGCTCCACACTGTTGGGGCCTGTGGCCACTGCCAGGGGACACATGGACATTTGCAGGGCCCTATTTGGCAGCACTTTCACCACATGAAGCTCATTAGGCACCTGGACTCTTTCCGGGTGCCCTATAAAAAGTGTCGAGTCCAACGGCCAGAGTCGGGAGGAAAAGGACAAAGCCTGTGTGGAGGACTGAAGGGGTGGCAAAGGGACTTTGTTGGTGCTTTGCTGTACTGTGTTGTGCTGTAGGGAGCAGAGGAAAGTACTCCCCATCTGTAAATAAAGGTGTGTGTTTGTGTGCTGAACCTGTGTCCTGCCTGTCTGTGTTGGGGTTTGGGTGGCTATACGTGCCCGGTGTAGTGCCCGGTTGGAATGCCTCCACGCTGGGAGGACCAGGGGATCCGGAGTGGCCAGGACGTTACCTCCTCTGGGACACTAGATGGCAACCCCCCCTGAGTTGCAGCAGTGCCACGGACTCCCATGGGAGTTGGAATTTGGTGCAGCCATGTTGGGATCTGCATGGCACCACCAGGGGATGCCGCAGCAGGAGCTGCTGAGCTCTTATGGGCAGTTCTTCCTCCACACCCGGAAGTGCTTCCGGAAATGAGTCATCAAGCACCTGAAGCACTTCCAGATGCCTTATAAAAGGAGCCAGCAGCCATTACTTGGGGAGCCAGAGTCGGGAGGAGGGACACCTAAGCTTGACCCGAGGAGTGGAGGAGAAGGAAAAGAAAGAGGAAGACTTATTGTTTGTGCATTGTGCTGTGCTTGGACTGTGTTGCTGTGCTTGTGGGAGGTGGGGAAGATGGGGAAGACATTTCCCACAAGAGAAAATAAAACATAAAAATCAGTGTGTGCCTTGCACTTGTGTCCCAGGCATGTCTGTGTCGGGTTAAGCTGGCGGTGCCAGCTTGGTAGTCCACACCAGGCATCACAATACATTTCACGCCCCTTCTTGGGTGTACACAAGCTTTATAACAGGAAACCAGCCCATCACAGAAAGAAAGTAATGTGACATAATAATAAGGAGAAAGAGTAGAAATAAGATATATTGTACATGAAGAGAATATTTCATAACCAAGTCATGTATATAAGTGCAACGCTTACAGAATACACAGACCACAGTCACAAATTGATGGAACTTCTTTGCCGTCACCCATTGGTCTAGTGGCCTTCTGCCTGTCCCCTAATACTTCTCTGTGAATTTGGCACTAATTACTTGCAGAGGACCAATCAAACAAAAGCAATCTTACCCACCATCCTTGGTGGTCCCCATTTACCTGCACTGACACTTTATATCTGTCGTAAGGAAAAAAGCAATTCATTCTGAGATGTCTCAAAATAACTTTCCCGCATTTCAAGATATGTGCGGAAATGCCCTGTCATTTCAATAAGACTTGACGTGTATTTAAAGCCGCTGAAAATACATTGGAAACATCACAAAAGCTGTCATAAACTTATTTCAAGTACATTTGTGATTTATGAAAATGTAAATCATGGATCGGCTTGCCGGTAACGGGAATGCTTTGTGCTGAGCTCTAAGCCGCTCCATGAGGGCCACATGCCACTCTCAGGCTTAACATCTGAAAATGCTTCGCTTGATTTTTTTAAAGTCAAGTTCCCCTCTTCATATTAAGCTAATTTCCCATTGGCTGACGGGCTTGTTCCATCTTTGAAATAAATAAATAAATAAAAAAGAGCAAAAAACTTCCTATACAATTAGAGCTGTAAGACATTAATGAGATTTCCCTTGCTGGTTAAAAAGGTTGTTAGACTTTTATTCACTGAGAGCAGAAGCCATCTAACCCGCATTATTACCAAGCCTGCGATTGCAAACAATTCCTGATAGCTAATTACAGGAAAGAAGATTAAGGAATAAAAAGCTAAAAATGATTTGACACAGCAGCAGCGGCATTACAATTGAGGACTGGTGAGCAGGGTTCAGAGTTGCTGAAAAAGCAGATTGCTATAGAGAGAAGAAAAAAAATATGTAAGCGTGCAATAAAAATTATGCTTGGCTTCTTGCGCTCATTCATCTTCTTATCTTTCTCGTATTGACATGCTCAGTTCATACATCAGTTCCCCAAACAACATCACTGAGGGGAGCTGAGTTGGCAGTTTTTCTTTGTTTGGTGTGTGCGCTTCTGCATATTTTTCAAAATAATGTATCACTTTTCACAATAGGCTTAACATGATGGTATACTAATATTCTACCAGGGAACAGGATGGCAGGAGGAAGTTCATTTTATCCCGGCTGGGATATCATTAGCCATCTGGAATGCCACACCAGAAAGATTCCTGGGGAAGAAGTGCTTTGAATGCTGGTGGACAGCAACACATACAGCAGCAGTGATTCAGGGTCCTGCAGAGGCTGTTGGGAATTGTAGTAATTGTAGAAGTCTCTGTGAGATTGGAGGTGACTCACACATGCATTGTGACACCCGGAAGTAACACCAGAAGTGCTCTATGTGGTAGTCTTTGTCATGCGAGTGTGCATAGGGGACAGCTGAAGGGTTCTAGTCACTGTAGTTCTATCTCCACACCAAGGGTTGGTGCTGTGTCCTAATGCCTTTCTGTCTCCCTCCCTCTGCAGACTTGAAGATTGACAGCTATAACACCTCTGACGTCACTTCCGGTGTCTGTCCCCCTGGACCCACTTCTTATTGCCAGAAGGACTGAAAACTCAAAGCTGCGCCATCTTTGTCAAATTGATCTTGAACTTGAGTCTGAAAAGCAATAGGCTTTATCTGCAACCCTCCAGAGCTCCACTCCATTGAGGAGGTTGTTGCTTTATATTATATGCCAGTGATAAGCAGTGGTCTGCCTGCTACTATAAGAGATGCCCCTTCGGTCTCAGTGTTTAAATCCCAGCTGAAGACTCATGACTTCAGTTTAGCACACCCTGATTAGAGCTGCTGATTAACTGTACAGACTGCATCTCTGCTGTTAGTCATTAGGACTAAAACATAAGTAACATGATCGTTATAATTTGTTACTTACCCTCACCTATTCTGTTTCTCTTCTCAGTATTCAAATGTGGCACTTGGTGCCACGGCCCACCTATCAAGTTGTTCTGCCTGCCTAAGGTAAAGTCATCCCTGATGGAGGATTGCAGGAATTATCGGGTAGAGGGGTCCTTTCATCGGATTGGCTGGCCCAGCGCTGACTCAGCTGTGGAATGGCTAATTGGGGGAGGTAGCTTGATGGCTGAGGTCTCCAGGACTCTGAACAAAACCAAATCCTATTATGTGATATCATCTACTGTTAAATTCTGCTCCGTACTTGTAAAATTTTTATTTTTATACTGTACTGAGGATTACTTGTGTTCTGTTGTGTGAATTGTATTGTATTGATCCCCTTCTTTTTGACACCCACCCTACCTGGATGCCCAACCTACCTGGAAAGGGGTCTCTCTTTGAATTGACTTTCGCCAGGTTTCTTCCTTTTTTCCCTACAAGGGTTCTTTTGGAAGTTTTTCCTCGTCTTCTTAGAGTCAAAGCTGGGGGGCTGTCAAGAGGCATGGCCTGTTAAAGCCCATTGTACTGTATCACTTCTTGTGTGATTTTGGATTATACAAAAATAAATTGTATTGTATAACACCTGGTTACACTATGCTTAACTCTTTTAGGGCTCATTTTAGGACTGAATATTTTTCCAAAGAAACTCTTGAAAGCACGCAAAGCAATAGTTTCTCATATAAATCAACATAAAACGTCTCTTGCTGCGTGCATTGCATTGTCACCGTGTGTTAGGTGACTGGCTGCCCGCTGTATTCTGAAAAGCACACAAAGCACATAAATCAACATAAAACGTCTGTTGCTGGTTCTGTGGCCACTCTTGCTGTATGTTCACTGTCTCTGGAGGCAGAAACAGTTTATGCGGGGGAAGCGGCGGCTGGGAACCAACCAGCTGATGTATGAACCTCTATTTCATTTTAGATCTCAACCTCCAGATCACTTGCACAAGTCAGAGTCCAAATCAAAATAATAAAATATAAGCAAAACGTCATACACTGAGTATTTTGCTTTGCACATTCACTACGCTTTCTCACCATATGTTAATGTCATTATTGTCATTGTTTGCTCGTCGCTACTCACGCACACGCAGGTATTAGATGTCAATGAGTTTAACAATCCTCCAAGCAAAGAGTATACCTTTACTGTAACGGTACGTTTTCTTGATGTTTTCAGTTGATTATCGCCCTCTACCCCTGGATGTTCTGTTTTGTCAACAAAAGTCGACATTCAAGCTAAAAGAGTTAAGATTAGGGTTGTGGGAGGAGATTATCTGCCTCAAGTCAAGTAAACCATGTGACAAAAACCTGCAATCCTATTGGCTGTCATGTGAAGCTACTAAATCGCAGAGCTGCGGACGTCTGCAGCTGGACCCATCTCCTGATAAGACAGCTCTGCAAATATTGCATGTTTTTCTTTTTGCTTGCAATTCAATTATACGAGATAACCAGGCTGGTACCCCTACTCCTTATCATTGTCATTTTGTTTCTGTTACATCGTTTAAAGTTCTTCATCTCCTCATTCAGGAGAGTTTAGCGGAGGATGTTTTAAAGGGGGATCCCAGCATCACTCAAAAGATGGCTGCACATATTTTCATTAATTTAAATTAGCAGAAGATCGAACTTAGAATAGAAGATACAGTGGATTTGGAAAGTATTCAGGCCTCTTCCCTTTTTCATACTTGTTACAGTGCATCCGGAAAGTATTCCCAGCGCATCACTTTTTCCACATTTTGTTATGTTACAGCCTTATTCCAAAATGGATTAAATTCATTTATTTCCCTCAGAATTCTACACACAACACCCCATAATGACAACATGAAAAAAGTTTACTTGAGGTTTTTGCAAATTTATTAAAAATAAAAAAATTGGGAAAGCACATGTACATAAGTATTCACAGCCTTTGCCATGAAGCTCGAAATTGAGCTCAGGTGCATCCTGTTTCCCCTGATCATCCTTGAGATGTTTCTGCAGCTTCATTGGAGTCCACCTGTGGTAAATTCAGTTAACTGGACATGATTTGGAAAGGCACACACTTGTCTATATAAGGTCCCACAGTTGACAGTTCATGTCAGAGCACAAACCAAGCATGAAGTCAAAGGCATTGTCTGTAGACCTTCGAGACAGGATTGTCTCGAGGCACATATCTGGGGAAGGTTACAGAAAAATTTCTGCTGCTTTGAAGGTCCCAATGAGCACAGTGGCCTCCATCATCCATAAGTGGAAGAAGTTCGAAACCACCAGGACTCTTCCTAGATCTGGCCGGTCATCTAAACTGAGCGATCGGGGAGAAGGGCCTTAGTCTGGGAGGTGACTAAGAACCCGATGGTCACTCTGTCAGAGCTCCAGAGGTCCTCTGTGGAGAAAGGAGAACCTTCCAGAAGGACAACCATCTCTGCAGCAATCCACCAATCAGGCCTGTATGGTAGAGTGGCCAGACGGAAGCCACTCCTTAGTAAAAGGCACATGGCAGCCCGCATGGAGTTTGCCAAAAGGCACCTGAAGGACTCTCAGACC
This sequence comes from Erpetoichthys calabaricus, assembly GCF_900747795.2. Lineage (NCBI taxonomy): Eukaryota > Metazoa > Chordata > Cladistia > Polypteriformes > Polypteridae > Erpetoichthys > Erpetoichthys calabaricus. The sequence continues at coordinate 6,520,342 of NC_041394.2, forward strand.
ATGAGAAGAAAATTCTCTGGTCTAATGAGACAAAGATTGAGCTCTTTGATGTGAATGCCAGGCGTCATGTTTGGAGGAAACCTGGCACCATCCCTACAGTGAAGCATGGTGGTGGCAGCATCATGCTGTGGGGATGTTTTTCAGCGGCAGAAACTGGGAGACTAGTCAGGATAAAGGGAAAGGTGACTGCAGCAATGTACAGAGACATCCTGGATGAAAACCTGCTCCAGAGCGCTCTTGACCTCAGACTGGGGTGACGGTTCATCTTTCAGCAGGACAACGACCCTAAGCACACAGCCAAGATATCAAAGGAGTGGCCTCAGGACAACTCTGTGAATGTCCTTGAGTGGCCCAGCCAGAGCCCAGACTTGAATCCGATTGAACATCTCTGGAGAGATCTTAAAATGGCTGTGCACCGACGCTTCCCATCAAACCTGATGGAGCTTGAGAGGTTCTGCAAAGAGGAATGGGCGAAACTGGCCAAGGACAGGTGTGCCAAGCTTGTGGCATCATATTCAACAAGACTTGAGGCTGTAATTGCTGCCGAAGGTGTCATCAAAAAAGTATTGAGCAAAGGCTGTGAATACTTATGTACGTGTGCTTTCTCAATTTGTTTATTTTTAATACATTTGCAAAAACCTCAAGTAAACTTTTTTCACGTTGTCATTAAGTGGTGTTGTGTGCAGAATTCTGAGGAAAAAAATGAATTTAATCCATTTTGGAATAAGGCTGTAACATAACAAAATGTGGAAAAAGTGATGCGCTGTGGATACTTTCTGGATGCACTGCATGTGGCAGCTTTATATTTAAGATTATGTAAATTAATTTCTTCCCCACATCAAGCAACACTCAATATCCTAGAATGGCAAAGCAAAAACACAGATTTTGCAAATATATTTAAAAACAACAAAAATGAAAAATGACATTGACACAAGTATTCAGATGACTCTTTACTCAGTACTTTGTTGAAGCTCCTCTGGCAGCGATTACACACTGGAATCTTCTTAGGTCTGACACAACAAGTCTCATACTCCTGGATTTTTGAGATTTTCTGCTATTCTTCTCCACAGATGCTCTCAATCTCTGTCAGGTTGGATGGAGACCATCAGTGGGCAACTATTTTCAGGTTTCACTTGAGAGATTTGATGGCATTCAGGTCCAGGCTCTTATTGGGCCACTCAAGGACATTCCCAGAGTTGTCCCTAAGCTACTCCTGTGTTGTTTTTGTTTAGTATTTAGGGTCATTGTGGTGTGGGAAGGTGAAACTTCAGTCCAGTCTGAGGTCCAGAGAACCCTGAAGCAGATTTTTTTTTTTGCATTTTATTGATTTTATTAAAATCAAATAACATTCCATACAAGCAATTCAAATTTAACAAAACTAGGTATGAAACACATCAACCCCCACCCACACAGTTCTCGTCTGCTAATAAAAGTGGGTTAAGATGCCAGCTGAGAGATGAGTATGTGGGGCATAATGATTTTAGCTCCATGAAGGGGCATAGTCGGAGATAACAATAGTGCCGCATTTACAAGATTTAATCGTAGGTAAGAAATTGTTATCTACAAATAAATAATCAGTTCTTGAGTAGCAGTGATGCACTGGTGAGTAGAAGGAATATGCTTTTGAGTTTAGGTTTAGAAATCTCCAGGGGTCTGATAAGTTGTGGTCAGTTACAAACTGTGTAATTGTCTTTGCAGTGTTCGATGTCATGGCAGAAGACCTATCTTGGTCTGGATTTAAAACACAATTAAAGTCCATAGCCATTATAATTTTATGAGTGTTCACATTGGGAATGGATGCAAATATGTTTGGATGAAGTCCCTATCATCCACATTGGATGCATAAACATTTATCCAAATCACTTTACAGTTAAATAAATTACCCATGACAATTACATATCTCCCTTCAGGATCAGATACTACATCTGAAACTACAAATGAAATTGTTCTATGTATAAGAATTCCCACACCTCTAGTTTTTTTTTTGTAAAGTTGGAATGGAATATTTGGCCAGTCCAGTCTCTGTGCAGCCGAAACTGATTCTTGCTTAATAAGTGGGTCTCCTGTAAAAATACTATTTTTTCATTTAGACCTGTTAAGTGCGAGAAACTTTCTTTCTCTTTAATTCGTGATTCAGACCTTTAACATTCCAGCTCACAAAGTTACAGTAACTGTTCAGTTATGGAGATATTGCTTCTGCACTTTTGTTGTCATGTTGTAGTCTTAACTTAAGGCTTAAGACTTAATGGAGCAGATTTTCATTAAGGACTTTGTCCCATTCAGGTTTCCCTCGACCCTGACAGGTCTCACAGTCCCGGGTGCTGGAAAGAAAACCCCATGCATGATGGTACTATCCCCTTTCTTTGGCATTAGGACCACACAGGATGTTTTTTCACAGCTGGGGAATTTTCTTCAAACTCAGGGAAAGAGAGAACAGAACAGATGTTGAAAGACCCCACAGAGGAGGCTGGCACATGTTTTTGGCTGCCTGGGGCTGATTCCATCTGGCACTGCAACCTTCTTCATACAGAGTTTCCCCAGTTCTCTCTCCTCACTTGATCAGCAGAGACTGTCAGTTCAGGAAGTGAAAGGGAGCTGGAGACTACAAGCGTGATGTGATATATCGAATGATGTAATATCATCTGCTGTTGAATTCTGCTCTGTACTTGTAATATTTCTATTGCACTATGTCAAAAAGATGAAACAAAGAGCCAAATAAGGTTTGGGGCAGCCTCCCGTATAATTGATCCTGGCTGCAAAATGATTGACTTTTCCTATAATTGTGTACAGATTGGAGTCCAAAACAGAACTGAATGGTGAGGTTGAGATGGAGGGTTTTTAAAGTGCAGCAGAGGAAGTGAGGAAATTATGATGGGAACCGGAAGTGATGTCATCGGGCATCCTGTGGACCTTTTGATTACGTTTATGGGACTTTGCTTTTTCGGATTACAACATGTTTCAGACAATTCCATTTTGTCTTTTGTGCTCTACAAAACTTCATAATAATTGGAATAATTTTTGTGAAGAATACATTTTATATTTTATAAAGTTTCAGTGCTTTCTCTTAATACTAGCTGGGGTTTGATGGTGATCTCTCCATCTAGAGGGCATTATTGGAAGTGCTCATGGAACCTATTGGAATTTATGAGTTTTTGGACACCTAGTCCACGACATAGAGAATATGTTTTCTGATGGTTCTTGTATTATGTATTTTGTGGGTGGTTCCCCAGGAGGTGGGGGCACATGTCCATCACCACTGAGGGACTGCTCCCAGCCCTATAAATCTTTATGGGAAATGCAGTCCGTCGCTGTTCAATGTGAGTGTGCTTGGTGAGCTCTCATTTGATTATTTGCTTCTTTGTACTTACTGTTTTTGTGACTTTTGCTACTGTTTAAGGATTTGGGTTTTTTTTTTTTTGGGGGGGGGGGGGTTTGTGAGGACTGCTTTTTACGCAAACCCTTTTCCCTTCTTTTTAGATATTTTTTGGAGTATTTTGGTATTTTTGCCTCATCCTCCAAGAGCAACTTCTCCCTACCATCCAAGAACAGATTTGTGTACAACAAGGCCTTTTCCAGCATAATGGAGCACCGGGCCATAAGGCAAAAGTGATAACTAAGTGGCTCGGGGAACAAAACATTGAAATTTTGTGTCCTTAGCCAGGAAACTCCCCAGACCTTAATCCCATTGAGAACTTGTGGTCAATCCTCAAGAGATGGGTGGACAAACAAAAACCCAGAAATTCTAACAGAACTCTAAGCCCTGATTATGCAAGAATGGTCTGCCATCAGTAAGGATTTGGACCAGAAGTTTATTAACAGCCTGCCAGGGCAAATTGCAGAGGTCTTGAAAAAGAAAGAAGGGCCAACACTGCAAATATTGACTCTTTGCATAAACTTAATGTAATTGTCAATAAAAGCCATTGAAACTTATGAAATGCTTGTAATTCTACTTCAGTATACCATAGAGACATCTGACAAAAAGATCTAAAAACACTGAAGCAGCAAACTTTGTGAAAACCAACACTTGTGTCATTCTCAAAACTTCTGGCCACAACTGTAAGTCCCTATGCAACAATTTAGCTGATTTCAATGTCTGCCCTTCCTCCTTGTTTGGTATCATCTGCAAACTTATCCATCTTCTTGATTACCACAAATACTCACGGATAAGTTCTCCCGTGGATACATCGGGACTTGATTTTACCATATAATTTCTGGTATTTTATAATGTCGGTCGTATAAGTCGAATGCGGAAAATTCATGCTATTGGTCCAAGGGATTATGATATGCTAACGCCCCACTGAGAGAGGAACCACGGATCACACAGCCTTTTTTTTATGTGGATGCAGCAATGCGCTGTATCAGCGTGTGCTCCTAACCTCTCTCTCTATTATGCCTATGTGACCACACGGTAATACATGTCCGAAGTGACGTTTTCACTGATTTGTGTTTTTTGTATCTCATACCCTCATACAGCTTTATCGTAAGATCATCCCTTATCTAAGATGGAGCGTTCGATCAGAAGAAAATATGAAGCTGGTTTTAAATTAAACGTCATTGAAGTGGCGAAACAAATTGGTAACTGAACTGCTGCAACAAAGTTCGAAGCGTCTGAAAAACTGATGCGAGATTGGAGGAGGCAAGAAGATGTAAAAAAAAATTAAGTGTTGCATTTTTGAACAGGCGTATAAGTCAGGGTCTGATTTTTTGGGTTTCAAGACCCAACTTATACGTGAGTATATACGGTATATTCTTTAGATTTACCTAACACAATCATCATTCTTCCCGTTCTTGGTATGTTTCATCCAGGGATTCCCCTCTTTTGCTGTTTTTGTGTTTATAAAGTCCATTATTTTTGTTACCAGAGTTAATTATGTGATGTCTTCATGTCAATGTGTATTGTATTATGTTTCTTGTGTATTGTGGGTGGTTCCCCAATAGGCAGGCCCACCTGACAATCACCACAAGGTACCAAGGTAAAGGGCATCCACAATACCTTGTGGTGTGTTGAGTTCTTGGATTTTGTGATTATTTTCTTGTGCTTTTGTGAGATTTTTGTAGCTTTTGGAACCTGTGCACCATTTTTTCACTTTGCCTTGGATTTCGTGTTGGAAATTTATTTACCTATGTACAATAAGGACACAAACACATCAAAGGTTTGGAAGGATTCTCCCATATACTGTAGAGTGAAAAAAAGGAAATGACGGCTTTACAGATGGAACTGACATATGTGGTATATATGCAGGAAGTGATGTCATAGGTGAATAGCATTCTGGAACAGGAAGTGACGTCAGGAAGAGGTGGGGTCTTGAGGGTTGGAACTGGAAGTGACTTTGTTAGGTTGTAGATTCTTCAGTTGTTCTATGGGGAGAGGGAAGAAAGAGTTACAGGGCAGCGCCAACCCCTGCTTCAGCGGGTAAAAGTATCTATTTGAATCCGTAAACTGTCTCCCAAACGCATGTGTGAGATACCTCAGATGGCCTTTTGCGTTTTCAGGCAATTCCTTTTATTTGCCTTTTGTGCTCCACAGAGCTCCTTGTTATTCCAGATAATTTTTTGTACTATTTATAAAGGTTCTATATGGCACTCTGTGTTACTAGCCAGGGTTTTTGATGATGTTTTACCCCTCTATTTTTGGAACCGTCTGGGACTTACATGCTTTGAGACCTTTTAACATATTCCTGACTCTAAGATTTAATTTGATTTTCAACTTTGAACAAGCAGAAGACAAAAAGGTGTTTCACTTTTGTTAAAACTATCTTGACAGAGGAAAAAAAATAAAGATTTCCAAAAACAAAGGAATATTTAAAGGGTTTTTTGTTCTCCACCCAACGGTATACAGTAAGCCTCTCATATACAGCTATTGAATTACCTTATGGTAATGTTGACAACCTTCTGTGTCTTCATGAAAAAATATACTGAGCTTTGAAGACAAATCTACATCTTAATAGCAATGGAATTTACAGTTTCACAAACCATCATGGTTTATGAAGCAATACAGGCTGTCAGCATTTCACTTTGCAGCAGTGGATTGTGATGAACATAAAACTCTATTTTACAACATTCACCTCAGTGGATTGGCTATATAAAATCTGCAGGATGAAGAAGATGCAATTGGCAGCAGTAAAAACCAACGAGACGGCTTCATTGTAATCAGGAAACATCCACCAATAGCTCTGTGACCCTCAGCTGCCCTTGAATTCTGAAACAAAACTCCAACCTCCAACTATTTAGGGAGCGTATGAAAAATAAGGCTCCTCCATAAACATGAGGGATGTTTCCATAAACCAATCAAGCTTTACTTTACCATCACATAAACATTTCATGGCCATATTAATTCACAATCCTCAGTTTCAGGATGTTTTCTCTTCTCTAATGGGTATTTTAAATGTAATTAAAAAGTGGAATGTTTAAATTAAATACCTCATTGCTGTCTTTCTGCATCATTGGGCAACAACAATTTCAGCACAGTAAATCTGCCAGATTTGTCTTTCATGTGCAATTTCCGGTGATGGTAACAGTTTGGAGAATTTCAAGATTTACTACAGTGAAGTCAGTATAAAAAGGCATAAAGAGAGGACAACAAACTGCTCATACAGGTTCATGTTTCTTTTCATATTTCTGTTTAATTAATTGTGGTGGCATTAATGACTAATCGTCACATGTCTTTATCACTTTCTTTCTCGAGGCCCAGAGTTTTCTACAGAGTTGATATGTTGTCCTAAAATTGTGAACGTTCCTTCATCTGTTAGACTAAATTTGACATCAGTGGCCACCAGGGTGCTCCATTTTGAAATGTGACTGACTTGGTAAACGTCACTCATTCTCAGACCACAAGTGCTCTGTCCCAGAGGTAGTGAAATCACACCGCCATCATGGCGACTTTAACAATCTCATCCTCAGACATCAGGGGGGTATTTTCCGTATGTCGCTTAAATCATGCGAGATCAGATGCCTCATCTTGGATGAGTTAATGCCAGTGAAACTCATCTGGGATAAGTCGGTTTTTCAAACGCAGCCGTGTAGTAGATTAGTGTAGCTGGATCTAATCATCCGAGATGAATGCGCACACCCGCGCTGATTAAAAAGCCCATATATATTGAGTCTAGAAAACATGATCAGCCAGTCTTTGATAGGCTGTAACAAAATGACAAAAGAACAGGCGCATTTTTTTTTTCTCTTCACACAAGCGGAGCAAGACCTTTTATTCGAAGGACATGAAGAATTTCAAGATTTAATATGCAAAAAGGGTAACACTGCAAAAGCAGCCCAAACCAGAAAAGATGGCTGGCAAAAAGTGGCCGACAAATTAAACGATAAGTAGTGTGCATTGTACTTACTGAAAGCAGCGTTTCATTTCCTATGTGTCAGATTAATTATTATTTAATATGTCATAATTCCCGATCAAACGTGAGCACAAGGAGAACATGGGAACAGGTTAAAGTGAAGTACAAGAATATACTTCAAACTGGTAAATATTGGTATATAACTATTTAAAGAATTGTTGACATAAAGAATCATATATAATATAAAAAACATTAATTTTAAAGCTAATAAGAAGGCAGACAAGCAAAAAACAGGTGGAGGTCCACGCGGTCCAGACCTAACCCCTGCAGAAGAGTTGGCTCTCCAGCAAAATGCCCATCGCCCTGTTTCTGAGGGCATTCCAGGGGGAAGCTCCTCCTCAGAACCAGTGGCAGGATGCAGTGGTCACTTCATTTCAGGTAAAGGATGGTGATTGCATATATTTGTCCTCGATGTGTGCCATATGTATGTTCCATATAGTCCTCTTTTTTGTTGGGTCAGTTGCAGGGAATGTCATATCCCTAGAACCTGTGTCTGACCAACGAGATATTGACAAAGGTCAAATATTTGATGAAGACACTGTGTCTGATTATTCGGATCTGCGTACAATCCAGTGCCGCAATCACATTTGGAAATCCTGGGTAATGAGAATGTTAGGCTGATTGTGAGATTCTTCATGGAACTGTGGGTGTATTATCTACCTGCAATGGCATGAAACACCTCTTTTATTGTCCGCACACGCAGGTGTCCAGGAAACATTCTGAAAACCCGAATGAAATATTTCAGAGCCAAACAGACTTTATGAATTGCCTGGCAAACTGCACTTTTAAATAGATTTTCCACATCTCCTACAGTTTATAAAAAAAGTCCCGTTTGCAAAAAACCTCGAAGCAATGCCTACTGTCTGTGTGGTTGTGAGAGCCCAACTTCACCGAGTTTGACTTTGAATATAAGGTCCTAATAAATCTTTGAGGTACAATATTCCCGCTCGGCTAAAGCGATATCTTTCGAAAAGAATTTCCTACGGGAACAATAAAGGATCTTGCTGATCGTGCAAAACGCTATCTATATGAAATTCTCTTCTTATAATTTGCAATATCAATTGGTCGCTCATTCATGAACGGTGAAGCCATGACTGAATGAATTCCATGCACGGACACTAATTAAGTGTGTGAGCTAATCCTTGTTTACATCGAACAAACCTGCTCCTAGCAGGTTTGAGGATTTGGATGTGCTGCTATGACAACACATCCAGCAAGAGTTTCGAAAAACCGACAGATCCAGGATCACGCCAAATCGTCAACAATTACATCCGGCTAAACGAGTAATCCACGTACGAAAAATACCCCCCAGGCCTGCTGGGTTTATAAACTGAATGTGCAACACCTGATTGGTTTAAAAGAATCACATGACTTTTCCTGTTTTCATACTGTTTATGGATATCCCACCTACAGTTACATGTTTGGGTAAGAAGTTAGACTTTTTAAATGATTTTATTTAACTTGACTCCTCTGTCTGTTTGCCTGGGTCAAATCTTGCCACTGATTTTAAACCCACTGTTGGTGAAGCGAATTTCTTCACATTTTGCATTCTTGTTCAGTTTCAATGACAACACGATTCTTCTTCTTTCAGCTGCTCCTGTTAGGGGTTGCCACAGCAGATCATCTTTGTCAGCATATTGATTTGGCCATATTTTACACTGGATACCCTTCCTGACGATAATCCGTCAAAACCGATGCAATTACATAACAAATTTCACCGTAATCAATGGTTATACGATTCCAATTAATGCTAATACAACAATGATGGAGAGAGAATATGGCGAGATATAGGAGCATACAAGTGAGAGATGCATCAGATTGCCCCCACTTGCCTCTTCCAGTGAGTGGAGTGGGTGAATACGCGGGCCGACTTGTTTACTCTTGTGGAGGAGTAGCCGTGATGACCACGGTGAGGATGTATTGCTGTAAGCTTACCGTTCTGCCATTTATATTTATTTTTTCGCAGCAATTGAGTGCTAATCCCATAAAAGCCTGAACAGAAAAATAGAGATCAAAACATAATTTTTTTTAGTATTCAAATAATTCTGCAAAGAAGATATGTTACGTAATACTTTTAAAGAAGCTTCCCATTCATGAAAAATGATTAAAGAAAATCATTTGCAAAGTACTCAAAAACTAAAAAGTAAAATTAAAACATATAAAAAAATGTTTTAAGTAAAATGATTTTATTTACTTTAGTTATAAATACACTAAAAACCAAAAACTTTTTTTTTTTAACCACAATTTTCGTGGCTATATGTGACTTAATAAAATCGTGGGGCGCACATAAATTAATTCATTCAATCAATTAATAGAATAGCTACTTTCATCATAAAATAAAAAGCAAAACAATAACATTGTAATTCCCCTCCATGCTAAACAAGTTACAAAAATTGTTTGAATTGATTAATTTATGTGCACCCCACAATTTTATTTAGTCACATACAACCATAAAAATTGTGGTGTAAAAAAAAATTTTTTTTTGGTTTTTAGCACATTTATAACTAAAGTAAATAAAATTGTTTTACTTAAAAAAAATTTTAATATATTTTTTCTCTTTAATTGTAACATACCATTACCTCTGCATTCACGTCACATATTAGTTTTTCTCTTGCATTGTTCAGTTCTGTAGTAGTTTGACAATCCAATAAAGAATTTACAATCATTTGTATTTATATAAGATCGGCGAGAATAGGTGAGCCCTGCTATTTCTTTTTCTTCTGTTTTCCTTTCTGCTCAGTCTGCATCCCACTACTTTATTTACTACTAGCTATGCTACCCGTCGAAGAATAATTTAAAAACATTTGCTATCTCTTGTCCTACGTGCACCTTCGGTGCTTTTGGGATTTGTGTTCTTTATTCATTTTTTTACACTTTTACACTGAGGAGTTTTAGGGACTTCTTGGTGGTTCTTCTGGGGTTTCTGAGATTGAAGAATTTGATTAAAGCATAAATTTAAAAGAATCTTGTTTCCTGACTAAGTTGTAATTTTTATATGTTTTATCAAAACATAATATATAGGGTGGAGTGGTGGCTCTGAGGCTAGAGATCTGCACTGGTAATCGGAAGGTTGCCGGTTCAAATCCCATAAATGACAAAAGTGACTCAACTTCATTGGGCCCGTGAGCAAGGCCCTTAACCTGCAATTGCTCCATTCCGGGTACGACGTTAATCCGCATCCAGCCCTGCAAGTAGGCCCTCCAATTTACGGGGTAATTCCTGGGGTTTGGTGGCAGAATTGGCACTCCAGCCACCATAAAACACCTCCCACTGTTCCACTCCATCTGAACTAGTGTGGTGTAGTGATGTGTCGTTCGCGAACGAGCCGGCTCTAAGAGCCGATGCTTTGAAGCGAACGAGAGGAGCCGATGCCCGTCGAGCAGAGCCGAAGCTTCAGCGGCTCCTGCTCAGCTCTGCTGAAAATCCATTCGGCAGGGGCGGGACTTTATTTATATGGGCACACAGAACATTGGCTCATAATGCCGGCCAGTTCACGAACAACACATCGGACTAGGATCGTACCATTATGTGAAAGAAGAAAGGGGGGCAGACGCTCCGAAAAACAGCGAGTGTTGGTACAGGCCAGGTACGCTCTGTGTACCTGTCGCTGCGACAGACGAGGAGCCAGATTTAAATGCAAGCGCATCGTGAAGAAAAAAAGAAGAGTGAAGAATTGAGTGAAAGCCGAAAAAGAAGCAGCATCTGGCTGCATTTCAGTGATATTGCAGACTGCAAAGTTAAGTGCAGAATTTGTAATATGAAAATATCCATTAGAGCAGGGTCAACAACAAACCTGCACAGACATATAAGAACCACCCACCCATCCGTGCAACTGGAGGAGAGCGTGCCCTCTCTCCTGCCATCCACTGAGCCTGGAAAAGAGCCAAGTACTGGCTGCAGCTGCAGCATCCACTGTCTTACCGAAAACTGCAGGTATAACACGGTCTTCAGTTCAAACCAAAATAAGCACATTTATTCCAAAACAAATGACGCCAAACAAACAAATAAGTGTCGATGAGGAGCTGGCTAAAATGATAGCTAGCGACTTTTAACCATTTTCCATTGTGGAGGACAGCGGATTTACAACTTTTGTGCAGGCCTTAAACCCCATGTATGTTCTCCCTAGCAGAAAAACTTTGTCCCAAACAATTATTCCATAACTATATATCTGAGGATGGAGTACAACACTGTGCTTTCAGAAACCACTGCTCTGGAAAAAAAGTAGCATTTAATAACAAAAGAGCTGTGGATGAGGCATTTCAAAGAATAAGTGCAGCAGCAGCAAGATGCAACCCCAGCAGCCTGTCTGCTCCTCCATCAGAGGGCCAAGAGGAAGAAATTGGAGCAGGGGCATGTTCACAGGAACCACAAGCTTCTGCTGTGTGGAGGCTCTTTGATGAAAGAGCAACAGGAGACACTGCAAGGAGAAATCCCACAGCTGATGCTGAGGTCCTATCTTGAGGAGCACCTCATCCAAAGATCTGAAGACCCAGTGAGCTGGTGGGAGGCCAAGGCTGCAGTCTACCCATGCCTGGTTAAGGTAATGGTAGGAAGACTTTGCATTGTCGCTACATCGATCCCCTCAGAAAGAGTCTTCTAAAAAACAGGACAAATAATCACGGAGAGGAGAAATCGCATCAGCCCATCTAAGCTGAGGCATCTGGCATTTCTGAATGCCAACCTGGCCTAAAAACTTTTATTCAAAGAGTCATAGTGTTGTGTTCTTGTTGTTGAGTTTGGCCTTTATTTAATTTGTTTGCTGTGGTTTTGTGTTAAGCTGTTCATTTAAAGCTTTTATTAAAATGTTAAACAATAGTAACTGTGTATTTATTGTAATGAAAAAATGCATAAAATATGTAATGTCTGAAAACAATGAATAAGAAATTGCTTAGGCTATACACAAACCATTCATAATTGCTTAATTAGGCTAAAATATAAGCATCCAAGTGATACTAAACGAAGAGCCATTCGGGAGCCGTAAGAGCCGGCTCTTTAAAGGGAGCCGATCCAAAAGAGCCAAAGCTTTGAAAAGAGCCGGAGTTCCCATCACTAGTGTGGTGCTGAGGGGTCACCATTCGTATGGCTGCACTCGGGTCCTAATCTGGGATCCTGATCTGGTTTGCCATGTGGTGTGTGCGGCAACACGCTGTATCAAAGCAGGCTCCTAACCTTATCAAAACGCCTTTTTGAAAATTAATGGACGTTTTGTGACTTTCATCTTCTTCTTTTCATCTGCACAACTCTATATGACACCCACTGCACACCCAAAATTACCTGGAAAGGGGTTTCTCTTTGAACTGCCTTTCTCAAGGTTTCTTTCCTTGTCATCTTAGAGAGTCAAGGCTGGGGGGCTGTCAAGAGGCAGGGCCTGTTAAAGCCCATTGCTGCACTTCTTGTGTGATTTTGGGCTATACAAAAATAAATTGTATTATATTATATCATTTATGCGCTGTTCGGGTATCCGTGCTTTGGATAAATCTCAAAGATTCATTGTGCGCATCTCGGTATTAATGTTCTTGAGTTTCTGTTTTATTTTCCGGTTTTTGATTCTTGTCTCACATTTCTGACTTGATAATTTGTCTCTTTGGTTTGGACCCCCATGCACATACTCCATTTTGTTCTTGTTTCATCTTCAGAGCTTAAAATGAAAATCTTTGCGGCACAACAAGCGCCTTTCCTTTGTAACTATGTGCGTCTGCACAACCTCTCTTAAAAGGCGCTCCTGTAAAGCCTGCATCTCAGACTCGGATGATTTTTGAGGCACTTTTCTTGCCTCCTGTTCACTTTTATACTTCCTGTCTTTGAAGGTGACTTTCTTAGAATACCTTCTATGCCCTTTCTCCTTCTTGTGTGTCTCACAATTAAACTTTATTTCTTGATCACGTTACCAAAGCCAAACTGACCGATCAGATTTGTCTGAAGGACTAGACATATACACACACACACACATACACACACAACTTCATGTTTTATTATATAAGGAGATTTTTATGTGTTACTCACGAAACACATTTCTCAAGTAATTGTAGTTTTGCTCTTTTTCTCATTTAGTATTGTTTTCCCTTTCCAAACCTCAAAAACATTCTCTTTATACACCTGGCTGCAATATATGCAGTATATATATTATATTATGTATATAAAAGCCAAATACCACTGACTCACTCATCACAAAATCTCCTGAATCATGAGGACTTGGGACTTGAAATTTGGAATGTAGGTTACCCCTTGGCCCATAGGTACTCGCTAAGAAACTGGTTTAAAAAATTTTGTGTTTCAAGTGTGTTCTGTCTGTATGTCTGTCTGCTTTTCACGAGAGAATTACTTAACGGATTTAGATCTGGTTGTCTCTCTATTATAATAAAGAAATCCTGTCCCCTGTCCTGATAGTCTACGATACGTGATAATCTTGAAAGACATTTTAAAGACCCGCGAGACCAAAGAGACGCCATGGTGCGTCTCGCGGGGACCGTAAACATGAGACGCACGGGTGTGGGCCAGAAATAAAAGACAACGTTTTTTTTACAACGTCCAGCGAGACCAGGCAATGAGCCATCATTTAAAACAAGTCAACAGCCCTCTAAGCTAGCAGTTGTTGGATTGCTTTTGGCAGGCAAGCATCATGTGTTCTCAGCTCTTAAAACAACAACATGCGACAGGCAGAAGAGGCAGCTAGCAAGCAGCAAAAAGACAGCAAATGATCCAAAGGCATATCCTTAGTGTACGTTCAGCCGCAACACCCTTTACAACACGAGCAGTATTATACGTCTGGGAAGAAAGAGATGGAACCTCGCGCAGGGCAGGAAATAAAGAAACAAGTATTGTTTTTACAAAAGTTTTTAAAGTAAAAGTGAAAATAATGCATATGTAACAAGAAAATAACAATCTCTTTAAATTGTAGATTGCCTGCCTAAGGTAAAGATGAATGGGGACGTGGGAATGAGGGGTCCTTTCATCAGATTAGCGCTATTTCAGATGTGGAATGGTAAAATGGGGGAGGCAGCTTGATGATTGAGGTCTCCAGGACTTAAAACAAATCCAAATCATATTATGTGATATCATCTAATGTGAAATTCTACTCCGTACTTCTAGAATTTTTATTTTTAAACTGTATTGAGGATTTATTCTGTTCTATGCATTGTACTGTACGGCTCAGAATTAAAAGACAATGAGTAAAATGACAAAGTAGAACTTCATAATGACGTTTACAAACGTTGGCGCTAAACACATGCAGAGCAGGTTAGAGACTATGAAACCAGTGAAATTAGAAAGGCTCAAAAAAAACCAAAAATGGCGCTATACACATGTGGAGAAAGTTAAAGGATATGAAAGTAGGAAAATTAGAAAATATAAAAAAAGAAAGTAAAGATCGCAGTAGCGCAAACAAACAAACTGCCTCATTTAACTATGCACCAGTCTAACTTTGGTTGTGCACAATGATTACTACACGGATTGCACCTTAACACTTAATTCTACTTTATTCACATAATTTTACTTATTTATTATGTTCTACTATACTGTTATCTTTCAATCTATGACTTTTTGATAATCTAACTTATATTCTTCTAACTTTGCACAGTTTTTGATAAGCGGATCAGGATGCATTTCACTGTGTGTTGTCCTGTATAACTATGCATGTGACAAATAAAGAATCTTGAGAATTTCAAAAACGGAGTTTACCGCACATGCATTTATTGGTTACTTTGTTAGTGTATATATATTTATCTGTCTGCTTATTTAAAAAGCTAAAATTACCCCAAGAGTAAAAAACGTTCTCTCTAGCCCTTGTACAAAAACCTAGAGAAAAGCTGGGGTACGACCTTGGTAACCCCATGTACTTTTGGAATTGTGAGAGTATAATAGCACGATTTTACAGACAGGAGTCCAACGCAGAACTCTACTTGCTTTTTTACTTTGTAAAAAAAAATTATTAACTGCTGATAATGTCGATCGTTTTATCTGTGCTGAAATTCCAAAAAGAGAAACCTGTCCTGACCTCATTAAAAAAATTCAGCATATTGGGACACACAAGATTACAAATATTGTTTTTACAGAAGTTCTCAAATAAAAGTGAAACTAATGAAATAGCAACAATTCAAAGAAAAAAAAATCTTAAAAGTGCGTATCTGGAAAACCAAACATGGGGGTTGGCGAGCGAAGCCCCATAGTTTTCTATAATTTGCTTGTACTTTCCGGTTGATTTTCTCTCATCACACTAAGTACCAGAGTTCACTTGCGGTACCAATGTATTTATGCAAATCCAAGAGAGTGGCTGTGGGCCAAGAGCAGGGTGGTGGGGCCTTCCTCATTCCCTCGCCAGCCTCTGTTCGAGTTCATCTACATCTCGCCATGTGTTGGAGTGCACCTTGCCTCTGCTAGCTAGTGATACCTGTTTGTTCAACAGACACTATCATCTACAGATTGTTAAGGAGTAACGTTCGATGTTTTTGAGAGAGAGATCAGAGCTCCATGTGATTTAGAGGGTAGCTGCTGATTGCCACAGATATCACGGTCATGTGCTTTTCTCCCCATGCAGGGAACGCTGTCCCGTCAGAGCTAAACATGATCAGATACAGTGCCAATGTCTATTGATTTTTAAAGTTTGTCCTGTTTCATTACTATGTGGGTGCAGCCACGGGGTACAGCTATCTATCTATATATATATATATATATATATATATATATATATAAAAGTCAATGTATATGTGTGTATGTATGTGTGTTCCAGCATCACTTCCAAATGGCTGGAGTGATTTCTCTTTGGTTGACTAAAAATACTGCAGGGTGAAATCAACCCTAACCCACCCCCTTCTGGGTAGGGTGGGGGGTGATCTTGCACTCTTGTATGCATGTTATCATGCATTTGACAATCGGAATGATCACCAGAGAGCGAACTGGAGGTGACTGCCAGCATTCTTTATGCCTGAGCGCCACCGCGCCCCTGTTGCTTTTAAAATTTAATAGAGTTGGCCAGTTTGGAGCATCAGCTGGATGGTAATATACATACAAGACCGCAAGACAAGCACATTAGTGAGTCTTCATTGTTTGTTAATTTTTTTTTTTTAAAGTTGTGTTTTTTTAATTATATTTTTCTCAAACAATTAAAAAAAATACTTTATTTTCCGGGTGGCACGGTGGTCGCAGTGGTAGCGCTGCTGCCTCGCAGTAAGGAGACCTGGGTTCACTTCCCGGCGCCTCCCTGCGTGGAGTTTGCATGTTCTCCACATGTCTTCGTGGGTTTCCTCCCACAGTCCAAAGACATGCAGGTTAGGTGCATTGCAGATTCTAAATTGGTCCCTAGTGTGTGCTTGGTGTGTGTGTGTCCTGTGGTGGGTTGGCGCCCTGCCCGGGATTGGTTCCTGCCTTGTGCCCTGTGTTGGCTGGGATTGGCTCCCTGTGTTTGGATTCAGCAGGTTGGAAAATGGATGGATGGATGGACTTGATTTTCCTTCCAGGCAATGCTGGGTATTTCAGCTAGTCATCTATGTTCCAAGTATTTAGTTTCTACTGTATCTTCCTTTTATTCTTTCTACCATACTACAGATATGTTTCTATTATTTTTAGGTGCATTCACGTTAATTTTATTTTCTTAAAAATCTGTTTTATTGCCCTGAACAAGAAGACCTTTTGCCATTTTTAGGTGAGTTGGCATATAATGAGCAAAGCACCTATTGCGATAGCAACGTCTGTCTGTCTGTCTATCTGTCTGCATGAAACAATGCGGCACACTTATTCTTCAAGGAATTCTGATGAGACAACTCAATTTTCATTCAGATATCTTGAACAGATTGTGCTGTGCACAGTTTTAAAATTTCAAAATCTCCCATTGAAAAGCATTGGCACATTTGTGAGATTGTCTATCTTTAAAACAGAAACCTTCTCTGTGGCTACAAATACAAATTAGTTCACTGTTTCGGTTTTATCAGGAGAGCATTTGTATATTTTCCAATTTTTTCGCCTCCTATAGGCACTACTGATGGCAGACAGGTCCTCATCACAAGTTAATGAAAAACCAGCAGACTACATGCGTGGGGTAGGAAGTCGCTTTCATTGCTGGATGCTTGTGTACGTGCGTAATTCTCTTATCAGCAAGTCCCGCGAGGCGTGCAATGAAACTGCTGCATGCACCAACCTCCTCCTGATGCTTTAGTTAGTAACAGGCAAGTTAAATTATCTTACTAACTGCAAGAGTATAAAATACGAGCAAGAAAAACAAAGGATTCTCTAGATTTGGATGAAGTACCCTGTGATGTGTAGGTCGCTGTGCACGGAGCAAATAAACATTTAGTCAATACTGTTTACCTGACATTGAACCAAGCTCACATCTCCATTATTTGCACATCATAATGATTCATTATTTCACTGTCACTATAATTTACTAGCGGGGCCAGACATCCAGGTAAAAGGGAGAGTCATAATTGTCAGGCAATTCATCACAGCAAATAATTGAAGAATATCAAAATGCCTCAGTCGTAAAAACAATGAAACGCTGCTCTGCCAAAATGAACATTCTATCAATTGTGGACGATAGAGGGCGCTGTTGCCCCGTGAAACCCAAAAGACAGATGCTCCAGACACAAGTTTAAAAGCGCTAAGTAGATTTTTAATCTCTTCTTCAATATAGTGCCTCCAAAGCACCACATCCTCCAAACACTTCACAAATCAATACAATACATTTCCTCTTCTCTTTCCAGCAGCTCTGTCACACTCCCTCTCAACTCCTTTTCTGTTCACGTGACTTGTCAGCACTTCTGGGTCAGGTGGAGAATTACATTTTTCTTCAGCCCAGAAGTACTTCTGTTCTTTCATCCCCGTGACTTGGGAGTACTTCCAGGCTATATGGGCAACAAAAATCCCTGCGTCTCCCTGCAACGTCACGCGGCGGCACCCACGGTACCCAGCAGAGTTGTGAAGCCAAACTCCATCTCCCATGATGCACTGCGGGAAACCTGGGCACCTCTAAGCTGCAGGGAAATCACCTTCTAGCGTCCTGGGAGTGTTGGTCGGGTTGAGCTGCCGGCCGTCCATCACACAATATATTTAGAAATGCTTTTTTTTTGTTGCTTGTGCCCTGAAACTTTGGTGTTGAGGATGGTGATAAATTAGGCAATAAAGAAAAAAGGATGGGCTTCACGTGTGGACATAGTAGACATAAATCCTACACAAGTGTCACAGTTTGGGACATAGAAAATTTGGTCATAATTTATAATCTCTATATTTATAAAATCCAGCATCTGTCTGTCTGTTTGTCTGTAAGTCTGTCCGCTTTACACGAGAGAACTACTTCATGGATTTAGATCGTTTTTTTTCTATAATTTGCTTGAAAATTTCAGTTGATTTTGTAACTTCTCTCACTGCGCTATGTGTCATAATTTGCTTGCAGTACCAATTTATTTGCGTGAATCCGAGAGACATGCAGCGGGCCGAGGGGAGGGGGAGAGGGACCTATCACTGACGCACCAGTCTTGGGGTATGTATCTTACCTCCGCTGAGCTAGCGAATGAGAGAACTACTTAACGGATTTAGATTGAGTTTTTTTCTAGAATTTGCTTGAACATTCCGGTTGATTTTGCGACTTCTCTCATCACGCTAAGAATCATAGTTCGTTTATTGGAGTGATATGTTCGTGCTAATCTGAGACAGACGCTGCGGGCTGAGGGGAGAAGGAAATGTGACATCAGGAGTAGGGAGCTGGGCGGAGCCCTTCTCACTTCCTGTTTCACTAAAGCATGGGCGGAGCCACAGGGGATGGCTGGTATATAATATACCAACAGAGTGCCACATTTGCCTGGAGTCCATAGTGGTCATTCACTCTAATAAAATTACCTTTCACTCCACATTAGTCTTAACAAGCTACCCTTGTAATAAAATACTGCTTCACCAAAACAAACATTCTATTAATATATTTAGAACAGCTTTTTTTTTGCTTGTGGCCTGAACCTTCAGTGTTGAGGATGAGATAAAGTTGGAATTAAACAAAAAAAGATAGACTTCATCTATAGACTATACATCCTATACGAGTGTCATGGTTTGGAACATAGAAAATCTGGTCACCCTGTAGTTTACCAATAGAGTGCCGCATTCACCTGGAGTCCATAGTGCTTATTCACTCTAATAAAGTTTACCTTAACAAGTTGTCCTTGTAATAAAATAATGCTCCACCAAAATGAACATTTTCTATCAATATATTTGGAACAGCAAGGGGAACTGGGGATCCGTCACCATACCCCAGCTCGGTGTAATATATGTATAATAGCATGGTCAAAACTCCAACAGGGAAAGCTTCACTAAGAACCTGTGTTAAATTTGAACAGCACTGCCAAGACGAACAAAAAGCAGGCAACAACAGACAGTACTGCTATATATTTGATTCCATTTCAAGCACTACGTAGAATTGTAGAATTCTATGTGTGAAAAGTTTTTTTGTTATTTTTGTGCTTGTGCCCTTAGCCTTCTGTGTCGAGAATGAGATAAATTAGGCATTAAACAAAAAGGGTTGGGGTTCATCATGTGTGGACATAGTAGACATGGTTTGGGACTTAGAAAATCTGGTCACCCTGTAGTTTACCAATAGGGTGCCACATTAGCCTGGAGTCCATAGTGGTCATTCGCTCTAATAAAGCTTACCTTTCACTTTACTTTAGTCTTAACAAGCTGTCTTTGTAATAAAATACTGATCTACCAAAATGAACATTCTGTCAATATATTTAGAACAGCAAGGGGAACTTGGGGATCTGCCACCATACCCCATATCCTAGTTCGATGTAATATATACTTAATAGTACGGTCAAAACTCCAACGAGGAAAGCTTCATTAAGAACATGTCTTAAATTTGAACAACATTGTCAAAAAAGCAAACAAAAACAGATGGTTGGCTACTGCTATGTAGTTGTTTCCATATCAAGCACTGTGTAGAATTCTATGTGAGAAGAGGTTTTTGTTTTTTTTTGTTGTTGCTTGTGCCCTGAACCTTTGGTGTTGAAGATGAGATAAAGTAGGCATTAAACAAAAAAGAATGGGCTTCATCATGTGTGGACATAGTTGACATACAGTCATATGAAAAAGTTTGGGAACCCCTCTTAACACTAGAATTACCAGAGCCTACGAAAAAACTCGTAGATCCATCCTACCTTAAATCGCTTCTTAAATCCGTTAGCACCTCTCCGCCATCGTCTTTTGTCTTCTAAATGTGCAGATAAAGACAAGCTGCAAACAGCCGACTATTCAATCCCCCACCAACTTAGAACGTGCACAAACTTCTCCCAGCTCATGCCTTGATTGATTATCTGGGAGTGAGGTGGAGTTTTAGAGTGCAAATAATAGATCAACACACGCATTTCATGTGTGTTCCGTTTTCTACAGTAATTTGTGTAAACACATTTTTAAAACAGAAACATTTTTCATATTCTAGTAGTAAATGACAAAATGTAGGCATAAACTATACAATGTATGAAGCCTGAAGTCCAAATATCAAAGAAACACTTTCACGAAAGGTACAAATATAACAGAACAAGTGCGCTTTTATTCAAAAATATAACTGCAGAAAAAAAAGCCGCCTTAATGTGCAACATTGACACTCATATACTACGATGGCCCCGTGGCGCAACAGTATAAGTTGTTGACTGGGAATCAAAAGGTCACGAATTTGATCCTGCATGACTCCCTTTTGAGAAGTGAACTGTTCTTATTTTTACTATTTTAGAATAAAAAGATACATTTGATTTCAGTCTGTAACAGCCGGTGTAATTTATGATATTTGTAAAGGTTAGCTTTGTTTTTGTTTTTTTTTATTCACTTTTCTCTCAGTCGCCTTCAGGATCCTTCCCTACCCCATCTGACACTGCTGTTTTCACATAAAGACGCGCTATAGCTCTGCAGTGTATCACGATACATACGACCGCGTGGTTTTTTTTTCCCCCAATCTTGCCAGTCTCCACATGTTGCTGTATGCTGTTTCTTTTGTACTCCAGGACATGCAGAGGAAAGCATAGTAAAGAGCAGTAACTTCAGCGCTATATGCAATCATCAGACACTCCCCATCTAACACTGCTGTTTTCACATAAAGACGCGCTATAGCTCACCCAAGGAGCGCCCTTCCTACATTTACGACATGTGTACTTGTGTTGCAGTGTACACACCTCTCTGTGCTATGGTTCCTATTACACTGAACAAGCACCTGTAATTTGCAGCTCTATTCATTATCTCAAAACAAATATATGTGACGTTTTGCAAATATAACAGCCTCTAGACGCCTCCTATAGCCTTTGATGAATGTCTGGCTTCTGGATGGAGGTATTTTTAGATAGATAGATACTTTATTAATCCCAAGGGGAAATTCACATTAAATTACATTAAATTAAATTAAATTTCATATTAATTTTGACCATTCTTCCATACAAAATCTCTCAAGTTCAGTTCAATTTGATGGCTGCCGCGCATGCACAGCCTGCTTCAAATCATCCCATAGATTTTTGATGATATTCAAGTCAGGGGACTGTGACAGCCATTCCAGAACATTGTACTTCTCCCTCTGCATGAATGCCTTTGTAGATTTCGAACTGTGTTTTGGGTCATTGTCTTGTTGGAATATCCAACCCCTGCGTAACTTCAACTTTGTGACAGATGCTTGAACATTATCCTGAAGAATTTGTTGATATTGAGTTGAATTCATCCGACCCTCGACTTTAACAAGGGCCCCAGTCCCTGAACTAGCCACACAGCCCCACAGCATGATGGAACCTCCACCAAATTTGACAGTAGGTAGCAGGTGTTTTTCTTGGAATGCGGTGTTCTTCCTCCTCCATGCAAAGCACTTTTTGTTCTGACCAGATAACTCCATTTCTTTATCATCAGTCCAAAGCACTTTGTTCCAAAATTAATCTGGCTTGTCTAAATGAGCATTTGCATACAGCAAGCGACTCTATTTGTGGCGTGAGTGCAGAAAGATCTTCTTTCTCGTCATACCCTGCCATACAGATGTTCTTTGTGCAAATTGTGCTGAATTGTAGAACGATGTACAGATACACCATCTGCAGCAAGATGTTCTTGCAGGTCTTTGGAGGTGATCTGTGGGTTGTCTGTAACCATTCTCACAATCCTGCTCATATGCCGCTCCTGTATTTTTCTTGGCCTGCCAGACCTGCTGGGTTTAACAGCAACTGTGCCTGTGGCCTTCCATTTCCTGATTCCATTCGTTACAGTTGAAGCTGACAGTTTAAACCTCTGAGATGGCTTTTTGTAGCCTTCCCCTAAACCAGGAGACTCAACAATCTTTGTTTTCAGGTCTTTTGAGAGTTGCTGTTATCAGCACCACTGTTATCTTTGTTGTTGAAAGGAGAGTAAATTTTTAAGCAGGCTGAGAGGGGTTCCCAAACTTTTTCATATGACTGTACATCCTACACAAGTGTCACGGTTTGGGACATGGAAAATCTGGTCACTCTGTAGTTTACTAATAGAGTGCCACATTCACCTGGAGTCCATAGTGGTCACTCTCTGTAATAAAGTTTGCCTATTACTTCTGCTATTCCCTAATGTGTTCCCTCACTGAATAGCTTTGCAAGTCCAATTTCATGAAAATTACTTCAGCCAGGAGGTAGGCAACGCTTGCTGGGAGGTGTGGAGGAGAAAACTATTAGTGGTTTGACTGCGTTGCTTTGGAGGCACTATACAAACAATACATCTAGAAGAGAATTAAAACCATTCTTTGTGCTTTTAACCTGTGTCCTGCATGGGCAACAGTGCCACCTAGTGTCCATTTATTTACATCATGTTCTACATGTTTAATTGTCACAATAGATCTATTTTTGTATAACTGATGACACATTGGTATTATTGCGTGTTATCTTTTCTTAATTTGCTATCAATTGTTATTTTTCAGTATTTTACATGTTGTTATGGGCTAGGAGTCCCAAAAAACACTTCCATTTTTTCCCACTATGATGGGATTTACCATCAAACCTTGGCTAAATATAAGGGCAAACACAGTGTCTTCATAAAATACAAAGTTTATTTTCACAGAATGCTCTGTTACACTATAAAGCTCCAAAGACCACAAAAGCATAAAAGATTTGTCTAGCAAAGGCAATCCCTAGTGAACAAATCCCAATACAGTATCCAAAGAGCATTCAAAAGACAATCAGGTAAAAAAAAAATCCAATAAATCAGAAAGCACAGTAGAAAACACAAGAGAACTCACCAACTTCCTAGCACTTACATTATCATCAGCCAGCAACTGTAAGAGACCCTTTGTATTTATAGGGCAAGAGCAGTTTCTGCCAGTGAATGGCAGGTGGCTCTGCCTCTTGGGTGACAACCCATAATACACATGGAGCATAACACCGGCAGCAAACATACATAAGCAAAATCAAAAACAAAGAATAATGCAAATAATCAACAACAGTAATATTAACATAAATAAAAGAATCAAAAACAGATATACAGTAAAAAAAAAAGATTTTGAACCCGAGCCAGGGGATGAACTCTAGCTTAGACATGACACATGTTCTTCTGTTCAGTTATCATGTTGACACATTTCTGTGGACTCACACCACAAGCCATCTTAGTTTCCAGATTTTCATTGTGGTAACTACTGGTGACCAGCCACGAACCCACAATGTCTGGATTACAACAGCTCCCAGAAACACTTGATATCAGCCTGAGCCAAATAATGCTTCTCAACACCATGAGTGGAGCACTTCCTAGTGATGTCAGCTGAGTTTTCTCTCTTACTCAGTCCTCACCATACTGTGCGGCTCTGCCACACCATACTCCACCACTCCGCAATGCAAATCTTGCCAACTACACCAAGTGTATTGTGGTGGACTCACACCTTGAGCCATCTCAGTCATAGGCTGGCACTCTGGCAACTGCAAGTGGTCAGCCATGAACCTGAGATTCCTTTGTTACAATGGCCCCCTAATGCACATTCTTTACACCTTTATCCAAAGGCGAACACCCTGCTTTGGCCTAGGAGGTTGTGCTTCTGAGCATTGCAATTGAGGTGCTTCATCGGTGACATCAGCTGAGGTCTCTCTCTCTGTCTCACTTATCCCCCACTTTACTGCGAGACTCCACCGCAGAACATAATTCTATCTAAGACTATATGTATTGTAAGAGATGGCCGGCAGCTCAACTCGGCCAGGACGCCCCTGAGATGGAAGGATGGAGAAAGGCAGCTACTTGTGGACACTGCCTCCCCCCAAACGTTAGATGGCAGCTCCCCTGGAGTGTAGTGGTGCCCCGGATTCCCACAGGACATCCTGGGAATTAATGTTCGGTTTCTCAGCCCTGTTGGGTGCCGCCAGGAGGTGCTGTGAAAGGACCTGGGGAGTCATGCTTCCCTTATAGCCTGGAAGTACTAGGAAGTCATGAGGACTGAAACCTAAAAGTACTTCCGGCAGATTAAAGAACTTTAATTCTTTGCCTGACCTGGAACTGCTGGCAATTCACGTGGACTAAAGAGAAGAAGCACTTCTGGGTCAAGAACTATATAAAGGACTGGTGGAGACCCAGCAAGGGGAGCCAGAGTTGGGTGGAGGTGGACAAAGCTTGCTGGGAGGTGTGGAGGAGAAAATAGAGAGAATTGTGTTTATTGTATTTCTTGCCTGTGTTATTGTGGCTGTGGTGCTTAGGGCACTGTTTATAAGAAGAAGAATTAAAATACTTCTTAGTGCTTTTATCCTGTGTCCTGAGCATCTGTCTGCTGGGTTTAAAGGGGCAACAGTGACCTCTAGCGTCCACAATATGTAAAATTGTATTTTTTTTTACATCAAAGCAATATTATTTTTTATTTTCTCATATGTTAATATTTAAATGCACTACATATATCCATTTGTTTGACTGTTATTGTGGTGTTAAGCATATTTCTTAGAAAAAAATATATATATGTGTATGTGTGTAAATTATATATATATATATATATATATATATATATATATATATATATATATATATATATATATATATATAGTAATCCCTCGCTATATCGCGCTTCGCCTTTCGCGGCTTCACTCCATCGCGGATTTTATATGTAAGCATATTTAAATATATATCATGGATTTTTTGCTGGTTCGCAGATTTCTGCAGACAATGGGTCTTTTAATTTCTGGCACATGATTCCTCAGTTGGTTTGCCCAGTTGATTTCATACAAGGGACGCTATTGGCAGATGGCTGAGAGGCTACCCATCATTACTTTTCTCTCTGTCTTGCGCTGACTTTCTCTGATCCTGACGTAGGGGGATTGAGCAGGGGGGCTGTTCGCACACCTAGACGATAAGGACGCTCGTCTAAAAATGCTGAAAGATTATCTTCACGTTGCTACCTTCTGTGCAGCTGCTTCCTGAAACGACATGCTGCACGGTGCTTCGCATACTTAAAAGCCAAACAGCCCTATTGATTTGTTTGCTTTTCTCTATCTCTGTGGCATGATCTGCTCCTGACGCACACTCCTTTGAAGAGGAAGATATGTTTGCATTCTTTTAATTGTGAGACGGAACTGTCATCTCTGTCTTGTCATGGAGCACAGTTTAAACTTTTGAAAAAGAGACAAATGTTTGTTTGCAATGTTTGAATAACGTTCCTGTCTCTCTACAACCTCCTGTGTTTCTGCGCAAATCTGTGACCCAAGCATGACAATATAAAAATAACCATATAAACATATGGTTTCTACTTCGCGGATTTTCTTATTTCGCGGGTGGCTCTGGAACGCAACCCCCGCGATGGAGGAGGGATTACTGTATATATATATATATATTTTTTTTTTTTTTTCTCTGTTTCCTTACTGTAGCTTACTCTGTCAGTTTACTGGGTTAGGAATCTCAAATCCCATAAATGCCAGAAGTGACGCCGTGGTGTCCCACACGTATGCTGGGATTCGTAGTCCAATGGGACAGCTCTGTTGGGTTCCGTGGGTGCCGCCAGGGGGTGCTGCAGGGATATACCAATCCTACTTTGTGGGACTTCCACATTACCTGGAAGTACATCCGATTGATGATGTCCTGGCACTGGAAGTAATCCTGAGTCTTTGGATTAAAGTAATTGCACTGCTTCGCCTCAGGGAGACAGGGTCCAAAGGCAGAGGACGACACTTGCTTGGAGGAACAGGAGTTGGGTGGAGAAGGAGGAAGATCTTTATTCTTATTGTTGCAATGTGCTGTGAAAGTGGATTCTAGAATGGTGTGTAAAGGTAATGGAAAAAATAAAAATTATTTTATTTGAACTTTTGCCCCCCGTATAATTAGTAAAGTCAAAATAAGAAAAAAAGCACAAATAATTATGGAGGCTTCCTTTCAGACAGGAGTTCCAAGTGAATTAGCAAAGATGGCGGAACATTTGACTTTGAGTTCTTCGGGCAGGAAGAGGCAGGTCCAGGAGGACACCAGAACGGATGTCAGAAGGGTTATAGCCATCAATCATCCAGTCTGCGGAGGGAAGAAGAGAAAAGGCATTAGGACATAACATCAACCATCAGAGAGGCAGTACAATTACAGTCACTAGAGCCCCTCAGCTGTCCCTATGCACATATGTGTGACAATATATATATATCTAATAGCTGCCCCCCGCGGCTCCGCCTGCGTACTAGTGAATCAGGACAAACTTTAAAAATCAATAAACAAACAGGTATAGCTAGCTAAGTGAATGCAAGGTACGTTCTAAAATGTGGCCACAGGTAGACCAATTCAAATGGAGGCTGGCACATAAGTGAGAAGGTCCCTGCCCGGCTCCCCACTCCTGACGTCACGTTTTCGGATTAGCGTGAATAAATCACTCCTGCAAATGAGTCATGATTCTTAGTGCGATGAGAGAATGTTCAAGCAAATTATAGAAAAAAAAGATCTAAATCCGTTAAGTAGATCATTCATGAAAAGTGGACAGACATACAGACAGACAGATTTTGGATTTTATATATATATAGAGATATAAAACAAAAGAATGAACAATCAAGTTTTGGAGACCCCATTTTAGTCACTTGACAAAGGCAAAAAGACAAGAAAAGGGTTGAAATGAAAAGTGCTGTAGACATTAACCGTTCTCTGGTGCCTCTCAACTCGGGGTTATTAAATATGGCTTTCTCAGGAAGCTCCTTCATGCTGGTGTCATGTCTGTAAGTGAACCCCATCTTCTGGTGCCACGATCCTTTAACCGTCTTAGTGTTAGCCCTAAGTGTATCTCAGTCTTGAAATTTTATGCTATTATGGTTAAGCCTGAGTCAGACTTGGGGTGAGTGTAATAATCCACTTTATAGTGTTAAGCCCAAATAATTCTCGGAACAGTGTTCTGCTGCCCTCTAGTGGATAAAATAATGTCATGCTGCAAAAAATCATGAATATTTCCAAGCTTTCTGCCACTTTATGGTAACTCATCAATATTCATAAGTGGGGTGGAGCTTTCAACCAAAAATGGCAAGTGAAAAGCTGCAAAGCCAGTTTTATTACAAACTGAAACTGAACTATTAGTTGAATCGATTAATAGCAATGACAATGTGAATGGGTCATCAGGCACTGAGATGGATAGTGAAACTAACGCTTACACTGCTGTATAACCGAACCACCATGATATGCCTAGTGACGTCTCAACATGATTGTGATCAAGTGCAAGGACCAGTAAGACGTTAGCTCCCTAATCACTGGTCACAATGCATCAAGTGTCAGTGTTCGCATCAAGGGAAATGTGGAAGTCACTAAGCCTTGTGCTGTCGTCGCCTGTGAACACACAAGTGGCGCTTCGCTCATGCAGATCAAGCTGTGACCTTCTGACATCTTATATTAAAATATTAAAAGAAATGTGTGCAAAGAAACACATATCTACTGTCTGGACTGTGACATCAGGCTGTGTGCTGGTGACGGTTTGAAGGACGTGCACTAAATCTGCATCACTACAGCAGTGGGCACTAGACGTACCTCAATTTATGTTGATGTTTAGTTTCTTTTGCATGTAATAATATGCTTTCTTGTTGAAAAAAAAAATCACATTTTTTTATTCTATTACCCCACCTTCAACAGGTAACATAGCTAGTGTTTTAGATAGATAGATAGATAGATAGATAGATAGATAGATAGATAGATAGATAGATAGATAGATAGATAGATAGATAGATAGATAGATAGATAGATAGATAGATAGATAGATACTTTATTAATCCCAGGGGGAAATTCACATATATAATATATATATAAATACAGATATAATACTGTATCTGCAAAAAAAAAAAAGACGTTAGGCATTACTTTTGTGGTTTTGATTTTTTGCTTTGTTTTAATGTTTGGGTTTAGTTTGTGATAAGGCTTTGGTGCAGTTAAAGATATTCCAAATAGAAGATTACAGATTCAACTCGGACTGTTCTGTTGATTAATCTATTTAGAAAAAATGTTTGCTCATATCTGCCATCCTCTCTGATTTGGCATTACTTTCCATTCAACCTTAACATAAGAGTATGAGTTTCACTAAATGAAAATTCCATGTAGCTAGCGGTTTTACGGCAATAAAAATAATGTATACTGTGTTCCATTTTACATCTACAAGGACTAAAATGGTGCCTTCCTGTTTCTTAAAATAATTGAGAGGAAGGCACACTGGGTTTTGGAATGAACAGAGAAGCAGGCAGGTGTACCTCCACTAATCTCTAACATCTCCTCCTGTAGGTTTATGTATCCTGCAGGGAGCACTTTGTAGTGGGGCTGCCCAGATTCAGACAAGGTGGGCTTATAAATTATTTATTTGGAGGAATGCCAGACATTCATCCGGCTCAGTCTGACTCGTACACCCCACTCCACAGAGACCAAAGAACAATACCGGCCAAAGGTCAATAAAATGTATTACGAGACATGAATGAGGATTTGCAGTCTTTAATAAATAGACTGACTACAATAACAAAGTAATGATAAAGAACCCTAAATAGATTCTGTGACCTCTAGGGGGCATTGCAGTATCTCAAATCCAGACACAGTCTCACAGGCAAAAGTTCCCAGGAATCAAATAAATAATTTATTACTACAAATACCTTTAACAGTTTTCTTTGGCGGTTCTGCACAAGCATAACACAATTCTGTCATTCTTCTCCCTCTTCCTCCATTCCTCCCAGACATGCCTTGTTCTGTTCCATTCCCAACTCCAGCTCCCTGTTAGTGTCCAGCAGGGGGCGCATACTCCCTGAGAATGTTGTGTTTCAGCCAGACAGAACTGCCTGGAGTTCAAATTCATTTTTAGGACCATTTTGTTTATTTTTTTTTTAATTCTTTAATTTATGTTAATGTTACGTCTGTTAATTATTTGCTTTAAACTTTGTTTTTGACTGTGTCTGTGTTTGTAAGCTGCTTCGGTTATGTTTTGTGGGTGGTCCCCCAAGAGGTGGAGCCGCCTGCTAATCACCACCCTGTAAATCTGGAGGATCTCCCACAGTTCCTGGTATGTAATCTCAAATGATGCGCTAGGGATATTTTTGGTGAGTTTCTTTGTACTTATTGTGAATTATTGGATTTTTGACGTTTTGCTCTGTTTTTCAATGATTCTTTGATTTTCTGTATTGGGACTCTGTGATGCACAGAGCTCCTTTGATGTTACTGGAATACTGTTTTGTGAAGAATAAATCTTTTATTTTATAAAGATCATACATTTTCCCTACTACTAGCCAGAATTTGACATTTTTACCCCTCTAGTGGGCATTATTGGAAGTGCTTTTTGGCGCCTGGGGGCTTTGGAAGTCCACGTTCATGACAGGAAATGTGTTCCTTTTAGAAATGCAACACATATTTTCAACCTGTATATATACCCTGTAACAATAGCGCCTTCTTGCGCCCGACCCGGCACAGACTCACACGGAGGCAAGTACTGTATAAAAATCAAATAAATGTTTATTTTTCTTCACGTGTGGGGCACGTCTTCCCCGTGAACCCCACAGGCACAACACAGTCCCAAATAAAGCACAAAACATTTGGGCTTTATTTGGGCAAAACACGCCCTTCTGGCACCACCACTCCTCCCTTGAAGCTTCGTCTTCTCCTCCCGACTCTGGCCCCTGGTGGTGGTGGCTGGACCCTTTTAATAATAATAATAATAATAAATTTTATTTATATTGCACTTTATATTTTAGCAATCCCAAAGTGCTACAGAGTAAAAATAAAATAATAAAATAAAAAAGAACAGAAGAGTCTATAAAATACTTTAACAAAATGACTTTCTAAAAAGATGAGTTTTTAGGTTTTGCTTAAAGGCCTCAGTCGACTGTGGGGCTCTCAGGTAATCAGGGAGGGCATTCCACAGCCTCGGCGCCACCGATGAAAACGCCCTGTCACCCATGCTGCTGAGCTTAGTTCTGGGGACTTGAAGAGTGTTAGTGAGTACAGAGCGGAGGGAACGTAAGGAGTTATGGGGGGTAAGGAGTTCCTGTAGATAAAGAGGGGCATGTCCATAAATGCGACAACCTGGTTCCAATTGCACTTCCAGGTGGGGCTGAAGATTTGTCCAGCAGGGCTCCGGGACCCATGCAGCTCCCCTTGGCGGCCACCCCAGATCCCAACATGGAGCCCTGCAGAAAACTGAGGCACCACTTGGCTGCCACCAAGTGCCCCGGGGGAGGTATTGAGTAGTCCATGGTTGCTCCCCTGGAACATACGTTGAAGGGGCGTCCCGGCCAGGTCACAACCCCTTTAGTAACTATAATGAAAATATCAAGACATGAGAAATACGATACATAAGAAAGGATATATATACTGTGTGTATATATACAGGGTGTCCCACTTGGGAGTACAACTTTAAAAATGCGAATTACTCTGCAACGCGTGCATGCAACAAGGTTCAAAATATTCCTTATTTAATGAAGAATTGATTCTGTGTCATAAAGAGGCGGGCACTATAGCGGGCGCCGCTACGGGGCAACAGGACGGGGCAACGTGCCATACCTCTCATGCCATTATGGAAGAGATCCGATCGTTTTTTGGAGACAGGGTGATCTCGAAAGGTTTGTGGCCACCTCGATAGCCCGATTTAACTCCCCCAGATTTTTTTCTATGGGTATATTTAAAGGGCAAGGTTTATGCAAGCAAACCCAGGACCATCGAACAACTGAAAGCAAACATCGAGCGTGAAATTGTTTCCATCGACAGTGACATGTTGCAGAGGACATTCTCAAATATGGAGCGTCGCGTTTCCTTGTGCACGGACGTTGGGGGAGGACATTTTCAGCACCTTTTGTAATGTGGACTTGTTTTCCACTAAATACAGGTATGTTCAGTTCTTACAGCTCGCCTTTACGTTCATGCGTTCGTGAGTCATTCGCATTTTTAAAGTTGTACTCCCGAGTGGGACACCCTGTATATATATATTGTGACGGACGGCTGGGGCCTTTGCCCAGCCAGGATGCCTTTATGGAAGGACTGGGTGAGAGAAGATACCTCCCTCGGTAGAGGGCAGCCCCCTGATTTGTATCAAGGCCACGGGATTGGAGCTTGGAAGCTGAACCCTGCTGGGACCCTGAGACAGTAGCAGAGCCCTGGATTGCAGCACTTCCACCAAACCCAGAAGGGTGGCCAGGAGAGGATCCAAGTGCTGCTGGATCATCATCAGAGGGCACTTGGAATGCTTCTGGGTGCAACATAATAGAGGCCACCTCACTCCATTCAGGGAGTCAGAGTCAGGAGGAGCTTGCGAGGAAAGGAGTGGAGGCGGCAGAACAGAGAAGAAGAGAGGAAAGAGAAAGAAAGAAGGGACAGAGCTATTTGTGGTGATTTGTGTACTATGCGCCAGAAAAGGAAAAGAAATAAAAAGCGTGTGTGCTTTGGGCCTTCTGTAGTCTGTCTGTCTGTGTCGGGGGCTCATTTTTATATATATTGTGGGCTTTTAACCCTTGAAAAAACAACGCTGTAATCAAGAAAAATGTTTGGGGACCGTCCACGTATATTGCCCTAAGACAATATATGAAAAAAAGATCAAAGTCTTTTAAATTACAAGAACATTTAACAGTCTTTACTTTGTGAAAATGGTGGATTTATACAAAAAAGATTATGGGAACAGGAAATGGTTGGCGTTAGGAACAGGAACCGGAAGTAACGTCATCGAGGTGAGCCGGAAGTGATGTCATTGAGGATGCCCGGAAGTGATGTTGTTGCCGCCATTTTTATACCCGGAAGTGGAGGCAATTATTTTTCTTCTGGCTTTCTGTGGAAAGAAGAGATCCAGGTAAGTACCACGTGACCAACTCATATCTTGCGATAGTTTACTCACCTTTAGGCTCTTTGACTGCCTCCTAATCGCACGTGTGTGACAATATATAAAGCTGTTAGATACGGGAGAGGATCTGTTATATTGTGAGGTTCTGCGGCAGTGGCACTGGAAACACAATGCGAGTACAGAGAGGAACGGATTCCACTAAGAATAACAAATCACTGAGGAGAATGTCAGGCAGTTTGTCAGGAAACTGAAGCTTGAAAAACAATGGCTTCTACTGTTAGGCTAGCGCACTAGCA
This sequence comes from Erpetoichthys calabaricus, assembly GCF_900747795.2. Taxonomy (NCBI): domain Eukaryota; kingdom Metazoa; phylum Chordata; class Cladistia; order Polypteriformes; family Polypteridae; genus Erpetoichthys; species Erpetoichthys calabaricus. The sequence goes on from NC_041394.2 coordinate 6,553,140, forward strand.
AGAAGGAGTTCAATGAGGAAATCGGAAGAGAGGGCGAAGTCAAGGACAGATAAAAAGGTAAAAAAGATTTATGTCTCAAAGTCAAAAAGTCAGGTCCATCCATTATCCCACCTGCTATATCCTAACTACAGGGTCACGGGTGTCTGCTGGAGCCAATCCCAGCCAACACAGGGCGCAAGGCAGGAAACAAACCCCAGGCAGGGCACCAGTCTACTGCAGGACACACATACCCACACACCAAGCACACACTAGGGCCAATTGAGAATCGCCAATCCACCTAACCTGCATGTCTTTGGACTGTGGGAGGAAACCCACGCAGACACGGGGAGAACAAGCAAACTCCACTCAGTTAGGACCCAGGAAGCAAATCCAGGTCTCCTTACTGCGAGGCAGCAGCGCTACCCACTGCGCCACCGTGCCGCCCAAAAAGTCAGGTGCAAATCAAAAAGCAGAAAAGAAAAGAAAGGTTTTTCAAATGCAGAAGGGTTTTCAATTTGTCAATTTCTGATTGTGAAGTGACCTCAACGATGACCTTTTGACCCATCGTGCTGTATACCAAATGCCACCATCACTGCGGGCCAGGCAGATGGCCGCCCTAATGACGGTTAAACAAAATGGTGACAAAAACAATGCAAAATATCTAACCCCAATAAAAGTAAGTTTCAGATTGGAAAACTGATGTTAAATTTGAATTCCTGAGGTAAGAAAACCGACCAAACTGAGTGCTAGGCTTAGAAAAAGACAAGAAAAAGACATGCAAAAAATTAAATGATAGATAACAAGCTAATTAAAAGGCCAGACTCAGTCATGGGACGCACTCCTAATGTTCTTTTACTGTTGTTTAAATTTGGCACCACTATGTATTTGTGTCTAGGTTAAACCTTTTTTCCGCTTTATGGTTGTTGTTGTTATTTTTGAATTGTTATTTAGCTTTTTACAAAAGCTGATTAAATACATAAAAACATAAATAGGTAGATAAATATAAAAATGAATAAATGTACATACTCTTTGGTCTGAACACACACCAGAATGACTAAAATGCAAGAAAAATAAAAAGAAAGAAAACTTCTGACTTGGTAGTCCCAGTCCCAGTGAGACACTATCCAGGTGTATTGTTGTTGGTATAAAGATAGATAGATAGATAGATAGATAGATAGATAGATAGATAGATAGATAGATAGATAGATAGATAGATAGATAGATAGATAGATAGATAGATAGATAGATACTTTATTAATCCCAATGGGAAATTCACATTTTCCAGCAGCAGCATACTGATACAATAAATAATATTAAATTAAAGAATGATAATAATGCAGGTGAAAAAAAGACAATAACTTTGTATAATGTTAAATGTTAACGTTTACCCCCCCGGGTGGAATTGAAGAGTCGCATAGTTTGGGGGAGGAACGATCTCCTCAATCTGTCAGTGGAGCAGGACAGTGACAGCAGTCTGTCGCTGAAGCTGCTCTTCTGTCTGGAGATGATACATCATGGTGCGCCACCACCATCTACCCAAAGCACCATGATGTTCCAACAATGATGAATGGATTAAAAGCCAGAAGTCTGTATGACCATCAGCATCAAGTAACTCCGTGAAAAGCCCGAACTACAAAGAGGACTATTTCATTTATGTTAGGTAGAATGCCCAAAGGGGACTGGGCGGTCTCGTGGCCTGGAACCCCTACAGATTTTATTTTTTTCTCCAGCCTTCTGGAGTTTTTTTTTGTTTTTTCTGTCCACCCTGGCCATCGGACCTTACTCCTTTCTATGTTAATTAATGTTGTCTTATTTTAATTTCTTATTTTGTCTTTTATTTTTCTTCTCTTCATTATGTAAAGCACTTTGAGCTACTTTTTGTATGAAAATGTGCTATATAAATAAATGTTGTTGTTGTTATTTAGTGGATGCAGTGGATTCTCCATGATTGACAGGAGCCTGTTGAGCACCCTTCGCTCTGCCACAGATGTTAAACTGTCCAGCTCCATGCCAACAATAGAGCCTGCCTTCCTCACCAGTTTGTCCATGCGTGAGGCGTCTTTCCTCTTAATGCTGCCTCCCCAGCACACCACCGCGTAGAAGAGGGCGCTTGCCACAACTGTCTGATAGCTGCATCCACTAAATAGTATCATCTCCAGACAGAAGAGCAGCTTCAGTGACAGACTGCTGTCACTGTCCTGCTCCACTGACAGATTGAGGAGATCGTTCCTCCCCCAAACTATGCGACTCTTCAATTCCACCCGGGTGGGGGTAAACGTTAACATTTAACATTATACAAAGTTATTGTCTTTTGTCCATGAGGGGTCTGGGCCTCCTAAAATCCACCACCAGCTCTTTGGTTTTGCTGGTGTTCAGTTGTAGGTGGTTTGAGTCGCACCATTTAACAAAGTCATTGATTAGGTTCCTGTACTCATCCTCCAGCCCATTCCTGATGCAGCCCACGATAGCAGTGTCATCAGCGAACTTTTGCACATGGCAGGACTCCGAGTTGTATTGGAAGTCCGATGTATATAGAAGGATATAAAATATATATATATAATAAATATATGTATATAAAAGGAGCCCCCATCACATTTCTTGACCCACTTCTGCCTGAATAATTCATTGGCTGCAAGTTCTCAGTGTTTGTATGTCAGAGAGAGGATGTGCAGCATTCTTCATAATGGCACTCAGTTTTGTTTTAATTCTGTACTCCTCTTCTGCATCCAGGGGGTTAAGTGTGCATCCCATAACTAGGCCTGTCTTTTCAATTAGTTTGTTGATTCGGTGGGCCTCTCTTGAAGTGATGTGACCAGCCCAGCACACCACATTGTAGATCATCACACTGGCCTACACAGAGATATAGACGATGTGAAGGATGTCACTGGGCACATTAAAGGAACACAGTCTCCTAAGAAAAAGGGCCCGCTCTTCCCTCTCTTCTATAGTTCCTCTGTGTTCCAAGACCAGTCTAAGCTGTCATTATTGTGGATCCCCAACCACTTGTATGAGTGCATCACGTCTACATGCACTCATTAAATAGTGACTGGACACAGAGGCTCTTTGGCGCAGAAAAAATCAATAACTAGTCCCCTGTTTTTTGCTGATGTTATGATGCAGACAATTCTCTTCTCTCTTGTTTCTCACCAAGAAACAAAGTTCTCCCCCTGACTCATCCCCTTTATCAATCCACCCTATAAGTACAGAATCAGCTGAAAAATTCTGCAAATGATATGACCATCTGTTATATTTGTAGTCAGAGGTTTACAAAGTGAAGAGAGAAGGAGACAGGCCTGTTCCTTGTGGTGCTGAAGTGTTGCTCACACAGTCCAAGAGTCTCACAAACTGCAGTCTGCCTGACAGAACCTCCATTATCCAAGACACCACATGCTCATCCATCTGCATATCTCTACATTTCCCCCTTAACATTGATGGCTGGATGGTAGTGAAGGTGGTGGAGAAATCAAAAAACAGAATCCTCACAGTGCTGCCAGCTTTGTCCAGCTGAGAATAAGCTTCGTGGAGCAGATAATTGCATCCTCCACTCCAATCTTTGTCCAATAAGCAAACTTCAATGGGTCCAGGTGGTCTACCACAAGAGGACTCATATAGTTTAGGAACAGCCTCTCAAAGGCCTTCATGATGTGAGATGTAACTGCCACTGGTCTGTAGTCATGAGGTGAAGAGGCACCTGCTTTCTTTGGAACAGGAACAATGCAGAATGTTTTTCACAGCAGTGCCATTTTCTGAAGCCTTAGGGTCAGCCTGAACAGGTCACTGAGGACACCTCAAAGTTTGGTCAAAGTCCTTAAGAACTTGAGGACTGACTCCATCTGGTCCTGCAGGGTTTCCTGTGTGTAGTGTGGAAACAAAAAATACGCTAAAGATTCTCACTTTAAATGAAGGCTCAAGGAGTCGAAGGATAGGCAAACAGAATAATTAGGTTTATTGCAATAAACAATAACACGGACTCAACCCAATTAAGCCAAACTGAGCTAAACCCCGAACAGGCCAAAAATCACAGTTTCTATAATCATTTCTTATTATCTTGACCTCGTTTGAAACAATGCCTTTCCTGTCTGTTCTGACTCACTACTCTAGCTGGCTTCTCATGGGCCTTTCATGGCCACCAATATTTTCTGCATTTCGTCATTAGTATCATTCCTTGCTTCCTGGCCTTCAAACAACAGATGTTCTCCTTGTTCCCCTTTCTTTGTCCTCGGGTAGTTTCTGTATGTCATTCTCTTCCTGCTCTATCTTTCCGAGTAACCCATTCTTGGTGATTTCACTTTGAGCTTAACTAAAAATGAAATATGACTAATGACTTTATTTAACTGTTTGCTTGACGCATCTAATTTACACTAAATGCAATGCTTATAGAAGCTGTTAATTACTTTTATGTCTATTTATGCTAATACATACATCTTTATTTTCCATAGTAGCTTCCTTAGTTGTCTCCTTACTTGGTCTTCTTTTTGCTTATTGCTCGTCAACATTTGAAAAACATCCATTGGAATTTAATGCATTGTCACCCTCCTAAAGAAATGGCAGACACAAAAAAATGACAACAGTTCATATTAGAAATAAAAAAACTTTACATTTTTGCAGCTCTCGATTCTGGCAAAAAGAAAAAAGTCGTTGCCAGTGAATTCAGAATTTCACCATCGACACTGTTAACTTTCTTGAAAGACCGAGCAAAAAAAGAAAAATCTCGGGTTGCAAACGTATGCGAACTGCTGCATTTGAAGACGTTGAAAAAGACGTTTTTATGTGGTTCAGTGACGCTCATTCAAGAAACATTCCTATTAATGCGGCACTCATTCAAGAAAATGTACATTTTATAAACTCCTCCAACTGGATAACATGCCAAAGAGCATCCCAAAGTGCGATCACCGCGTCTGTGTAAGACTGTTTATTTGATGCTGGGGCAAAAGCAGGCTCACAGCTCTGCTGCGTCTCTCTGCCAAAGCAAAAAAAAAAAATCTCGATGGGTGTAAATGCAGGGAACATGATTACTTGGCCACCAACCTGGTCACAACCCTGCCTGACTGCTGTGTCTGTTAACAGGAGAGTGGCAGATCCCGCTACAATAAATAACCACGCTGTTCCTGTTTCAAGCTGAATTAGGGTTAGGGTTAGGGTTAGGGTAAACTGGCGTTGCTAAAGTACTGAGACTCAGCCTCGTGTTTTGGGGTGCAAGACAGGGACTTATAGCACAACCCCGATCTTTCTGGGGTGTTTCTCTGCAGCTCTATGAGCCTGCTTGTTGCCCTGCCCTGGCAACGGACAAACAATCTTCCACAGATGCTGCAATCACGCTTCAGGATGCAATTCGGCAGGTCGCCCCGTTGGGTGGGTGGTGGTCCCAAAAGAGTTCAGAAATCTCATAATATGAAGAGGAAGAAAAGGATGATTCGGTGTCTGATTGATAACTGTGGTGCCCACAACATGCTTCTACATTTAGATAATGTCCGCGTTGAATTCCTCCCACCCAATTGCACAGCAGTGTTTCATCCATTGGATTTGGACATTTTTCACACCCTGAAAGTGTATTATCGCAAGGAAATGCTGAGAAAAATTCTCGTCAGCATAATTTATAGACAGGAGGAGATTAAAATTAACGTGAAAGAAGCTATTGAAATGATTGCAAATGCCTGGACACACGTTAAAGAAAGCACTATAGTGACAAATACAGAATCTCATTACTATGAAATTTTCATTACAACAAAATATTTTTTAGGTCCCTGACACTTCATTGTAACGTGAGTCGTGGGTCAGTGGGGGGAGTACTTCGAAGACCTACTCAATCCCACTAACATGCCTTCCACCGAGGAAGCACAGCCTGGGGACTCGGAGGTGTGCTCTCCAATCTCTGGGACTGAGGTCACCAAGGTAGTCAAAAAACTCCTTGGTGGCAGGGCCCCGGGGGTGGATGAGATACACCCGAAGTTCCTCAAGGCTCTGGATGTTGTTGGACTGTCTTGGTTGACACGCCTCTGCAACATCGCATGGACATCAGGGACAGTGCCTCTGGATTGGCAGACCGGGGTTGTGGTCCCCCTCTTTAAAAAAGGGGACCAGAGGGTGTGTTCCAACTACAGAGGGATCACACTCCTCAGCCTCCCTGGAAAAGTCTATTCAGGGGTCCTGGAGAGGAGGGTCCATCAGATAGTCGAACCTCGGATTCAGGAGGAACAGTGTGGTTTTCGTCCTGGTCGCGGAACAGTGGACCAGATCTATACCCTTTGCAGGGTCCTGGAGGGTGCATGGGAGTTTGCCCAACCAGTCTACATGTGTTTTGTGGACTTGGAAAAGGCATTCGACCGTGTCCCTCGGGGAATCCTGTGGGTGGTGCTCAGAGAGTATGGGGTACCGGACCCCCTGATAAGGGCTGTTCGGTCCCTGTACAACCAATGTCAGAGCTTGGTCCACATTGCCAGCAGTAAGTCGAACCCGTTTCCAGTGAGAGTTGGACTCCACCAGGGCTGCCCTTTGTCACCGATTCTGTTCATAACTTTTATGGACAGAATTTCTAGGCACAGCCAGGGTGTTGAGGGGGTCCGGTATGGTGGACTCAGGATCGGGTCATTGCTTTTTGAAGATGATGTTGTCCTGTTTGCTTCATCAGGCCGTGATCTTCAGCTCTCTCTGGATCGGTTCACAACCGAGTGTGAAGTGGCTGGGATGGGAATCAGCACCTCCAAATCTAAGATCATGGTCCGGAAAAGGGTGGAGTGCCCTCTAAGGGTTGGGGGCGAGATCCTGCCCCAAGTGGAGGAGTTCAGGTATCTCGGGGTTTTGTTCATGAGTGATGGAAGAATGGAGCAGGAGATCGACAGGCAGATGCGGGCTCTGCATCGGTCTGTTGTGGCGAAAAATTGGTGATCAATTTACCAGTCGATCTATGTTCCTACCCTCACCTATGGTCATGAGCTATGGGTAGTGACCGAAAGAACAAGATCACGAATACAAGCGGCTGAAATGAGTTTCCTCTGCAGGGTGTCTTAGCTTTCCCTTAAAGATAGGATGAGAAGCTCAGTCATCCAGGAGGAGCTCAGAGTAGAGCCACTGCTCCTCCGCATCAAGAGGAGTTAGATGAGGTGGTCCGGGCATCTGATCAGGATGCATCCTGGACACCTCCCTGGTGAGATGTTCCGGGCATGTCTAACCGGGAGGAGGCCCTGAGGAAGACCCAGGACACGCTGGAGGGACTATGTCTCTCGGTTGGCCTGGGAACGCCTCAGGATTCCCCCAGAAGAGCTAGAAGAAGTGGTCTGGGATAGGGAAGTCTGGGTATCTCTGCTCAAGCTGCTGCCCCCGCGACCCGATCTCGGATAATTGGAAGAGGATGGATGGATTGTTACTTATATTCCTATCTAAATCATTTATATATATTAAAAATAGCAGCGGCTCTAGCACTGACCCCTGTGGAACACCACTCTTAACATCAGCCAGTTCTGATGAGGTTCCTCACACCATCATCCTTAGCTTCCCGTGTCTGAGCCAATTCCAACATGATAGTAAAACACGACCTCCCTGTTCTGAACCCATGCTGACTGTTCCTAATAACTCCTTTCCTTGCCAGGTGTTGCTCAATCTTATCCTTAATAACTCCTTCCATTAATTTTCCTGTGATGCATGTTAAGCTTACTGGCCTATAGTTGTTTGGATCTGCCCTGTCACCCTTTTTGTATAATGAGATATTTGCCATTTTCCAGTCCTTCAGAATCTCTCCAGTGCACAGTGACTTCCTAAAAATATGTGTCAAGGGTTTATATGTGTACTCGCTAGCCTCCTTAAGAACTCGAGGGTAAATATTATCTGGTCCTGGTGATTTGTTTGATTTAATCTTATTTAATCTGAGCAGTACTTCTCTACATTTTCCAAATCCCTCAGTACCTCCTTAGTAGTCCCTGTTATCTCTGGGAGGTTATCCACTTGCTCACTTGTAAACACCTTAGTAAAATGTAAGTTTAGGGCACCTGCTATTTCATTGTCTGTATCTTTTGATTCCCCTTTACTATTTCTGATTCACTTGACCTCCTCCTTGACTGTTCTTTTACTACTAAAATACTGAAAGAATCTCTTAGGGTCGTCTTTTGCCTTATCAGCCTTCAGGACCTCTTTGTAACTCCATCCAAGTGTGCAGCCCATTTGAAGGACAGTCAACAAAAGCCGGCACCTGGGTTTGTGTGCACTGCAGTTCATCTGTAAATTAAAATCCATTTAAAATCAATTTATCCATTTTCAAGTGCTATTGTCAGTGACAAGCTGGAAGCCAGATCAATTCTAATTTTATATAAGAACAGTAAGTAGTAAGTAAGTTCGGAAAAAAAGAAAAATAGTGAGAAATACAGGGCTTCAGTAAAGAGGTTGTTGCTTGCACAGTGCCTGAAAGTGAATATATTGTATTTTATCATATTTTTATGTAATTTCTGTTACTCATGAACTACATGATGCTCCAATGGGGAGTGTACCCATGGCTGTGAGCATGGGGGCATCACAAAGGTACAATAATAGTCATACCTGGATAAATTCTTAAGGTAGAGGATTACAGTCCTGGGTGAAAGTGCATTGCAATATATTTATATTGCTATGTATTCCCAAAGGTTGGTAAGTGTAAGAACAGGCAAATGGGAGTAGCAACAAAGGTGTCACATATAACTTTGAGTCTACAGGAAAATAATCTGTGCATTTGACGCAATGGGGCTTATGCTTTAACACTAGAATCTCTGAAGCCTACGAATAAAGTTGTAATCTCGGGCCACCTTAAATTCCTTCGCCCCTCTCCTCATCAGCGTCTTTTGTTTTGCAAATATGTCGATGAGCTGGGCAGATGATGAGACATGCAACCAGACAAGGTGAACAAATGCTTTTATTTAAAATCCAAAAAGAAGTCAGTGTTCAAATAAATAGTGCAGTGCATATAAGTCCATAAATAAATAATCCCATACAAAGTGAAGTGATTACAGAGGTTAAAGTCCATCGAATAAACATTACATTAAAAATGTAGTTAAAAATCTTCGAGAAAATTCCTTTTTCCTCAAACACATGAGCCCACAATGTTGTCTTCTATCTGCCGACGTCTCCTCAACTTATCCCAGGATCCAGCAACCAACGCCCAACTGACAGGTGCAGTCAACCTACTCATCCAGGTTTGAGTCCCCATCACCAGGCCTTCAGCAACCCTTACGTGCCACGCCGAGCCTCATACGTCTCCTGCTGCCAGTCCCTCGGCATCTGAGGAAGCACTACATATCTGGCTTTTCCTACTCCCCAGCAATCTCTCAGTAGGAACGTCCCTTCATCAGCCACAGGCTCCTGCAATCCTGAGGCTCACTCCTGACCACTTGCCTCTATTCTCTTTGTCATGGCTGTCTCTCTGTTTCTCTGTCTGTCTCTTCCATCTTCTCGCTAACGTCCGTCTCCATCTTATTTGCTTCTCTCCCTTTTCTGTACCAATGATCATGATCATCTTTCAGCCTGTGCAAGCTCCTTATAGAACCTGTAGCCTAATTGGGCATGGGTGCGATGAGTTGCCCTGTCTTTGGCATCATTGTGGCACCTGACTGATCCACCTGCCTCTGCACATTCAGTCAGCAGTACATTTAACCGTGGAGCGGAGTGAAACGCACTCACGCACACTTGCGTCCAATTGCCGCCTGCACTTTCCTGTGGCACGATAATAATTCATTTAAAATTAGCCACCTCTTGTTAAGCTGTGGACTTGCTATACCACACTCTTTCCTATCAGGGACATTGTGTTTGTGTGTTACTGTGCGCTGTTTTCTTAGCGGATCACTCTGTCACATTATCCACAAAAACACAATACCTTTCTCTTTCTATTGCACATTACATAGTGCTTTTATTTTATAAAAAAATGTGTGGCTTGAAGAGCAGGGTGTCTTGCAGAGTACTGTTTTCTTAGCAGTTCACTCTCTGTTACATAATAAACAAATACACCATTTCTGTTTCATTTTGATTCAGCACTAGCCGTCCCCCGTGGCTCCGTACATATAGTAGTGAAACAGGACAGTGAGGAGGGTCCTGCCTGGCTCCCTACTCCTGACGTCACGCTTCCCCCTCCCCTCGGCTCACAGCCTCTGTCTCGGAATAGTGCAAATATATCACTCCTGCAAGCGAACTATGATTCTTAGCGCGATGAGAGAAGTTGCAAAATCAACCAGGATGTTCAAGCAAATTATAGAAAAAAACCCGATCTAAATCCGTGAAGTAGTTCGCTCGTTCGCTAGCTAAGCGGAGGTAAGGTATGCCCCAAGGCTGGCACGTGAGTGAGGAGGGCCCTGCCCCCCTACCCTTGGCCCGCTGCGTGTCTATCGGATTCGTGCAAACAAATCGGTACTGCAAATGAACTATGATACTTAGTACGACGAGAGAGGTCGCAAAATCAACCGGAATGTTCAAAGAAATTATAGAAAAAAACCCGATCTAAATCCGTGAAGTAGTTCTCTCGTGAAAAGCGGACAGACATACAGACAGACATTGAATTTTAAATAAATATAGAGATTTCACTGTTGGCGGCACGGTGGCACAGTGGGTAGCGCTGCTGCCTCGCAGTTCTGAGATCTGGGGACCTGGGTTCGCGTCCCGGGTCCTCCCTGCGTGGAGTTTGCATGTTCTCCCCGTGTGTGCGTGGGTTTCCTCCGGGTGCTCCGGTTTCCTCCCACAGTCCAAAGACATGCAGGTTAGGTGGATTGGCGATTCTAAATTGGCCCTAGTGTGTGCTTGGTGTGTGTCCTGCGGTGGGTTGGCACCCTGTCCGGGATTGTTTCCTGCCTTGTGCCCTATGTTGGCTGGGATTGGCTCCAGCAGACCCCCGTGACCCTGTGTTTGGATTCAGCGGGTTGGAAAATGGATGGATTTCACTGTCTTGTGTTTGTAGATAACTTTATATGGCTTTCCTGTCAGGGACATAATGTTGTTATGTCTGTTACAGTGGGCTGTTTTCTTAACGGATCACTCTCTGTTATGTTATCCATCCGCAATACAGTTTCTTTCGATTGCACATTATACTGCTTTTGTGTTTGTAGATAACTTTATTTGGCTTTCCTGTCAGGGATGTAATGCTTGTTCGCTACAGTGGACTGTTTTCTTAGCAGATCACTCTCTTTTATATAATAAACAAATACACCATTTCTGTTTCTTTCAATTGCACATTATACTGCTTTCTGTTTCTAGATACTGTAAATTTATGAGGCTTTCATGTCAGGGATGTGATGCTTGTGGACTGTTTTCTTAGCGGATTATTCTCAGTTATTTTATGTTATGTTTCTTCATTTTTTTGCTGCTGCGACCAATGCCTACATCCTCTACGGGGAGATCACCAGCATACAGGACAAGGAGCAGTGGAGCCACAAGGACTTTATTGTTGAACTAATGTGAAAGCTACAGCTGTGGCATGGAAAAATATTGGACCCCATTGGAACAGGGCCACAAGTCTTGTGTCTGTATGGCAATTGTCACAATAAGTGATGTAAGATTGAAAAACACTCCAGGCCACAGGACATGTCACCAGTGCCAAAGCAGGGAGAAAAGAAATGTCACTCCGTGGAAATCCCAGAGCCTGTGATGTGCCACTCTGACTGATTGTGGACAGAAACTGCTTTGTGGAGTGGCACAGATAAGTTATCTGCCTACATGTAGTAAATGTTGAAGTTGTTTTACTTATGATGGCTAAATAAAAGAACACAACTTTCTCAGATTTTCTTCAACCTTTGTGTTCAAAGCGGTCTAAATACCGGCTAGCAGTGATATGCAGTGGGGCACCTAGGCCCTGCGTGAATCAAGTTTCTCCAGTGCTTGATTTATCTTTTGTTTGACTTGACAGGTCTTTGACAGCCCCTGTTTGGGGGGGGGGGGGGGGGGGTTAGCATTAACTGGGGGGCCATCACCTTGGCTCAGGTGTGAAAGGGTGATTGGTGAATTTTGGCACACCATGCATATTTATGAGGGCAATTCAAATTAAGCTTCCACAATGTTTTGTGTGCTGACACTGGATCTTTTATTACAGTGTCTAAGTTTAATTGCTAAAATACACTTGGATATATCAAAAGACTTTGAGGAACAGATTTCAACTGCAAAAAGGTTTTGTCCACATGTATAATTAGTGTTTTTTCCAAGTTATCCCTGAATATTCAAGACCACTGATTATTGTTCTCCTTTACATAAGAGCATTTTATTTATATATCTTTGTAGCTTTGTGTAAATTTGTGTAAAATACGGGAATATCAAAAACATAGGACAACTGAGAATCAGCATTTGTAAAGCTGAAGAAATATCTGAGCATGAACAGATCACTTTACTCTTAGGCCTCCAGGAGTTGTATCGATGTCAGATTAAATGACTTTTGGCTGATCTTATTGCTGTGCCATGTCAAAATACATAACTTAGTAATATTGCAAAAAATCTGATCTATCTTTGCATGTTTAGTACAGAATCACAGTACAGAAACTGCACTCGTTAAAGTAGTAAATGACTTGCAGGTAAATGCAGACAGAGACCGTGTATCTGTAGTCATCCTCTTACTGTAGATCTGAGTGCTGTATTTGATACCATTGATCACAATATTCTCAGAAATCACCTTAGTCAATGGGTGGGCCTTTCTGGCAGGGTATTATATTGGTTTAAGTCTTACTTAACAGGTAGAAAATTCTTTGTTAGTTGTGGTAATTATTCTTTGAAGACACATGATATTCTATATGGTGGTCCACAAGGATCTCTCCGGGGTCCGCTGCTCTTTTCAATCTCCACACATCCATTAGGTCAGATTATCTCAAGGCATAACGTGAGCTACCACAGCTATGCTGACGACACACAACTGTATTTATCAATAGCGCCTGATGACCCCGACTCTCTTGATTCACTGACCCCAATGTCTTACTTGTGTTTCTGAGTGGATGAGTAGTAATTTTCTCAAACTAAATAAGGAGAAACAGAAATCTTAGTGATTGACAAAAATTGATATAATGAGGGTATTAGAAATAAATTTGATACATTAGGCTTAAAAGTCAAGGCAGAGGTAAAGAATTTAGGGGTAATTATTGACTCAGACGTAAATTTTAAATCACATATTAATCAGATTACTAGGACAGCATTTTTTCACTTAAGAAATACAGCAAAAGTTATATCCCTTATAACACTGCAAGATGCTGAGAAATGAGTTCACGCTTTTGTTTTCAGTAACCTAGATTACTGTAATGCACTCCTCTCAGGATCACCCAAAAAAGACATCAATTGATTGCAACGAGTGCAGAATGGAGCTGCCAGAATCTTAACAAGGAAGAGAAAATCCGAGCACATTTCTCCAGTTCTGATGTCACTACACTGGTTACCTGTGTCCTTTAGAATTGACTTTAAAATACTGCTTATGGTTTACAAAGCCTTAAATAATCTCGCTCCATCTTATATATCGGAATGTCTGACATCTTATATTCCAAATCGTAACCTTAGATCTTTAAATGAGGGTCTGCTCAGAATTCCAAGAGCTAAACTTAACAGAAGTGGTTAGACGGCCTTCTGCTGTTATACACCTAAAATATGGAATAGCTGACCGATAGAAATTCAACTGGGCTAATACAGTGGAGCAGTTTCAAAAACTGTCTAAAACTCATTATTTTAACATGGCTTTGTCATAGCTTCATTGTAGTGTAACCCTGATATTCTGTATATGCATTGAATTATCTTTTTTTTCATGGCTCTAAAATCCATACTCACTCCTACTTTCTCTGCAGTTTTTCTGTGGTGGCGATCTGTGCCGCCACCACCACCTGATCAGGGCACCGTGCTGCCCCTGCATTGATGGATTGAAGGCCAGATATCCACATGACCATCATCATCTAATTCTTCATGTGAAGCCTGAAAATCATGAGGACTGATTAAGATCATTTATGTTGGGTAGAATGCCCAGTGAGGGCTGGGTTGTCTCGTGGCCTTGGAACCCCTGCAGATTTTGTTTCTTTTTCTCCAGCCATATGGAGTTTTTTTTGTTTATTTTTTTCTATCCTCCGTGGCTATCGGACCTTACTTTATTCTTTAATTAGTATTGCCAAATTTTATGTTTACATTTTTTCTTTCCTCAGCTTGTAAAGCAATTTGAGCTCCATCATTTGTATGAAAATGTGCTATAGAAATAAATGTTGTTGTTGTTGACACCGAAACATTAAAACATGGCTCTGTTTTTTCTAGATTTGATTATTGCAATGTCCATTTTTTCCGGTCTTCCTCATTGTGCTATTAAGAGTCTTCAGCTTGTTCAGAATGTTGCTGCTAGAATCCTGACAAAAACAAAAGAAAATGATCATATCACACTCATTCTAGCTTCTCTTCAAAGGTTAGAGCCCCTTTTCCAGTTCTTCTTTTAACTTACAAGGTATTGCATGGATTTTTATCATCTTACAAAGCTGAGCTAATTACACCGTACACACCAGTACGTCCTCTTCGCTCTCTTAATGGCGTTCCCTTGGTTTTTCCCCCATTTAAAAAAAAAGTTGGTCACAGAGCATTTGCCTACCGTACACCTTATCTTCCACTATGTGTTAAATAAGCACACTCAATTGATCCTTTTAAATCACGACTAAAAACTTACCTTTACTCCATTAATTTGAATTTAATCATTTGGATTAAATATTTATCAAAGTCCAAAAATGGGGTGAAAGTTCTCTTATAGAAAAGCCCTCAATAATGTATGTTTAATTTGTTCTAGTAAGAACTGCTTGTTGTAATTCTGGCTGTACTGTATTGTTATGTGTTGTTCATTTACTTTCTAATAAACTGTAGAAAAACCCATGATGGATTCAGAGCTGATTTCATGCCATCCAGCGTATGGCTCCATTGCCAGTATTCACTAACATCTTGTAGTTGTTCCCTGTGAGGTAATCGAATCCTCACAAGCATCCATTACCTTTCTTGGACTGAATCCAGATGATCAAGCCTTGCCTAAGCAGCAGAATCCTTAGGGCATTGTTAAGCAATTTCTGGTGCAGTGCATGGTGCCCATATTTATTGAGTCAATAAAACTTTCTATTTATTTATTTATTTTTGCTGTTGTTTTTCATTATTAAGATTGTGGCTTTGCAATGGTACATTCAGGGCTCAATTTTAAAATTAGAGTTCAGCGAAAAATGGTGAATTGTTCTTTAGGATTCCCAGACTTGTTTTCTCAGTTGCCGGTGTGCCGCGGGTGCACCATGTATTTATTATATCTGAGTCAGGGGTGGGCTTCTAATTCATGTTTCATGTCATCTTTGTTTCATTTTTGATTCTTTTCTATTGTGCCTGGGTGTGACAGGTTCTCCATACAGCAAAAGAAAGTTTTGGGGCATCAACCAGGTCATCCCTTTTATTGTCCGCAGACAACGAAAATGCAAAAGAAAAGAAATAACACTCTGGCATGAGTCCCATATGTGGGAACTGAAAAATCAGTTGAAGTTGATTTCAGTCACTTCTAGTGAAGCTCCATCCAGCGGGTTGCTCTGGTCAGTAAATGACACCTCCTTCCGGGACACCCAGGGTTTTATGGCAGCTGGTCCAGAAGGGGTGGGGTGGCACTTCACTGGGTGGCACTTGGTGTTGTGGGGAAAGAAGAAGAAGACACGGTTAATGGCAGCGGCCACTCTCACCTCGGCGGGCTACTGTGTACCTCAATTGAGCCTGTGAGGAGGACCTCTGACGCACATCTGTGACACTTTGTATAAATTTTATTTGTGTTTATGTTTCAAAACCTGGGTGATACTCTGTGTATATTGTGGGTGGCCCAATTGCAGATCACCACCAGGAATTGCCCTCCAACTATAAATCAAGAGGGCCTCTCACAGTTCTTGACGGTTCATTTCAGATGTGGTTGAAAGTTTGGTGAGTGTTTCTTCGTATAGTTTTGTACTTTTCAGATTTTCTTTTGGATTTTTGACCTTATTGTTTTGTTTTTGACTATTCTTTGAGTGTCTGTATTGGAACATGTTTTCTTTTGATTAACTTTTGTGCTCCTACAGGAGCTTCACTTTTGTGGAGGAGCATTTTTGTGAAGAATAATTATTTTTATTTATAAAGATTCAGCTGGGGTTTGATGGTGATTTCCCCCTCCAGTTGATATTTCTGCTTTTTGAGATTATGTGTTTTGAAACTTCTAGTTTATAACAGCAGTTCAATGGGCAGCATAAGAGACAAAAGGAGCTGCCTGAAACAACAAAAACAATCCAAGGCAATTAATGTCCCAAAACAAAAAATCCGAGAAAGATTAAAAAACTAGTAAATCACAAAAGCAATAATCTTTAGAAGAACTCACCACCACCATGAGGGCATTCAGGATGAACCGCAAGGGACTGTGGGTTATCCCGGCTTTTATAGGGCTGAGGCAGTCCTGTGACCAACACACAGCAGATTAAGGAAGAGGCACAAATGCATACAAATCAAATGAACGTAAAAACAAAGGAATCTTAAAATGGACAAAACTGAAAAAAAGAAGGCATTTGAACCACAGCCAGAGAGGGAACCTTGGCTGAAATATATCAGGTCGTGTTGGAAGTTAAAAAAAAATCTATACTGTTCTAGTTACCATCATTTATGACCACTTCTTTGCCATGTTTCCATGTTTACTTTCTTGTGTAGAAAGTACAGTGGAACCACGGATCATGACTGTAATTTGTTCCAAAACTCTGGTCACAACCCGATTTGGTCGTAACCCGAAGAACTGTATGCAAATACAATTAATCCATTGCAGACCTTATGAGCTGTATGTAAATACTGTATATATACGCTTGCTCACTCTCTCTCTGTCTCGCACTCTCTCACTCTCGCTCGCGCTCTCTCTCTCGCTTGTGCTCTCTCTCTCTGTCTTGCTCGCTCACGCTATCTATCTCTCACTCGTGCTTTCTTGCTCGCTCTCTGCACAGGGAATGCACAGGGGGAGACTGAACACATGCGGAAATCATCAGCGCATACGAACTGGAAGGGAAACTGGCTTGTTCGTCACCCGAGTGTGTGGTCGTGAACAGATGCAAAAGTTTGGCAAACTTTTTGGTCGTAACCCGATTTGTATGTGGTCCGAGAACATTCGTGACCCGAGGTTCCACTGTATAGGGAAAGTATTGTAATCATCCAAAAATTCGATGTCAAGATTTAGATGAATCTTGATGTTTTAGACCTCCCTGAATCCGAAAATACCATTTTTGGAATTATGTCTGTGTGTCTGTCTGTGTGTGTGTGTATGTAAACACGATAACTTCAGTTTGCTTTGACTTAGTTCAACCAAATTTGCATACAAGCATTGGGTACAAAACATAGATTTCTATCAACTTTTGGGCTATTTCCACTAACCGAAAGTGGTACCCAAACATATACTAGATTTATTTATCCGAATTAATCAAAGTTACTGTTATAATAATTGTTCAATACATTATTTACTGGATTTGATTTGTTGTTGATGGTTCTTTAACATACATAATATAAGAATATAATCATTGTCTTGCACTTTACTCCTCAAATATCCATCCCC
Organism: Erpetoichthys calabaricus; assembly: GCF_900747795.2. Lineage (NCBI taxonomy): Eukaryota > Metazoa > Chordata > Cladistia > Polypteriformes > Polypteridae > Erpetoichthys > Erpetoichthys calabaricus. The sequence continues at coordinate 6,570,628 of NC_041394.2, forward strand.
ATATCTGAGTATACAAGAAAGTTGAGGGGAGACCACTTCTGATTTTTTTTCTAGGTAGCTAGCATAGCCACTTAGCATGCAGTCAGCTAGTGAAAAAGAACGGTTAATGGTAGGCAACCAGCAATTGTGTAGTTTAAAAACCTCACCTTTTATTTTATGAGAAACCTGCTGATCATTGTTTTTGCTCAGTATGTTTAATAAAACTACAATAAACACCGGAGCACAAAAAATAAAGACAACACGCTTTCATTTTAATTTTATATTTGTTAGTTTTCAAGCATGCAGTTTTAATTTTAGTTTAGCTTTTGTTTTTCACTCAGCTTTTAGCTTTATTTTTATTTCAACTAATGGATTTTTTTTACTTGTGCTAGATTTCATTAATGAGAATAACTTTGGTGGCAACTACTACACCACTGTAAATAGCAAGATTATCCATCCATCGATGCATCTATTTTCTGCTGCTTAACCTAATCATTCTACCCTACATTATACAAGGGTAAATACAAATCATAATGGAAAAGGCAAGTTGGAAATTACGTGGTAACAACGACATTTATTATTTAAGTGCTTTGCAAGTTGAAATAAAAAAGAAGTTAATATATAAAACATAAAAAGCAAAATTAGGCAAAAATATTATATAGTATGTAATGAAGAAAAAAGTAATGTCAGGTGGCCAGGATGACAGAAAAAAAGAAAACAAAAAAAAAGTCCAGTTAGGATGGAGAAAAAAACAAAATCTGCAGGGGTTCCAAGGCCAAAAGACTGCCCAGCCTCCACTGGGCACTGGTAACCACAAGGGATAGAAGCTTGATGTAATACAGCAGATTTGTGATGGCTTATGGGTAATTTGATCACAAGCAGTGCAGCACTCTGCCTTTAATCTAGTTGACGCCAAGGGCAAATGAACTTGGACACTCAATGTACCATAGTGCTTTGGGCAGTGGGAGTGAAACCTGCTGAAATTCATTGAAGAAGGTTGGCTCGTGCAGGTCACTGAGCTGTTTGGGTCCAAATCTTTTGCAAAATTTATGGTGCCCCAAGTCATTATGTACTATGGCACATCCAAATCCAATTGTGGAGCAACAGCAGAAAACGTGATCTGTCGGTTTTCTCTGACGAAGGCATTCACCATGTCGGTGTGGCCTTGTTTGCATGATGGCTGACCAGATTGGGCTTTGTTGGTTACACTTGTTCTTTAAACCTTTCTCTCTGTTCATAAACTTTTCATTGAGTCCTGCAGTTTTCAATTCAATACTGAGCCAACAACCTCAGTGAACTACAGCAGGTTTCACATCCTCTACCCCAAGATATCTCAATATGGCATGTTGTTCAACAATGGTGCAATCCCGCAGTGGAGCATCCATATTCATTTGACCTTAGCTTCAACTACACTAACGACAGAGAGCTGCATTGTTCACGTTGATGGTTCTTCTCAATCTGGAGGAGCAGTGTCTACTCTGAGGCTCTCTCGAATCACTGAGTTTCTTACCCTGTCATGGAGTGTCAGCCCAGTCACCCTGCAAAGAAATCTAATTTCTGCTCTTTGTATTTGTGATCTTGTTCTTTAGGTCATTACCCACCGTTCATAACCACAGGTGAGGGTAAGGGATGGAGATCAACTGGAAAAATGAGTTTTGTTTTTAGAATTAGCCTCTGTTTCACCACTGCAGACCAGTATATCGCCCACAGAACTTCAGCTGTTATTGCTCCATTCAGCTTCTTGATCTCACACTCATCTTACATCTCGCTCAGTTTTTCCATCACTCATGTACAAGATTCCAAGAAACTTAAACTTCACCACTTAGAACAGTTTTTATCCTCAACTGAAGTGAGCAATCCACTCTTTACCGAGAGAGAACCATGACCTCAGACTTGGAAGTGCTGATCCTCATTCCAACTGCATCACACTGAGAGGAGGCGTTGAGACAACATCATCTGCATAGATGTGTACCAGTGCTTAGAGATGTAGAGAAATTTTCAGATGACTCGTCCATCATAATGACTCTGCCAGGGCTGCCCTTTGTCACCAATTCTGTTCAAAAACTTTTATGGACAGAATTTCTAGGCGCAGCCAGGACGTTGAGGGGTCCGGTTTGGTGGGCTCAAGATTGGGTCACTGCTTTTTGCAGATGATGTTGTCCTGTTTGCTTCATCAGGTTGGGATGTTCAGCTCTCACTGGATCGGTTCGCAGCCGAGTGTGAAGCGGCTGGGATGGGAATCAACACCTCCAAATCCGAGACCATGGTCCGCAGCCAGAACAGGGTGGAGTGCCCGCTCAGGGTTGGGAGCGAGATTCTGCTCCAAGTGGAGGTGTTCAAGTATCTTGGGGTCTTGTTCACGAGTGAGGGAAGAATGAAGTGGGGGGAGATCAACAGGCGGATCGGTGCGGCGTCCGCAGTGATGCAGGCTCTGCATCGGTCTGTTATGGTTGAAAAGGAGCTGAGCCAAAAAGGCAAAGCTCTCAATTTACCGGTCGATCTACATTCCTACCCTCACCTATGGTCATGACCTGTGGGTAGTGACTGAAAGAACGAGATCGCGAATACAAGTGGCTGAAATGTGTTTCCTCCGCAGGGTGTCTGGGCTTTCCCTTAAAAATAGGGTGAGAAGCTTGGTCATCTGGGATGAACTCAGAGTAGAGCCACTGCTTCTCCACATCGAGAGGAGTCAGATGAGGTGGCTCAGTCATCTGATCAGGATGCCTCCTGGACGCCTCCCTGGTGAAGTGTTCTGGGCACGTCTAACACGGAGGAGGACACGGTGGAGGGACTATGTCTCTCGGCTGGCCAAGGAACACCTCGGGATTCCTCCGGAAGAGATAGAAGTGGCCAGGAAGAGGTAAGTCTGGGCATCTCTACTCAAGCTGCTGCCCCCACGACCCAATCTCAGATAAGCAGAAGAGGATAGATGGATGAATGAATGGATGGATGAATGGATGGATCATCCATCATAGGCTGCATTAGTAATGGAGACGAGTCAGAGTACAGTAAGGTTGTGGAGAATTTTGTCTTGTGGTGCAGGGACAACAACCTGCAACTCAACATCAGCAACACAAAAGAGCTGGTGGTGGACTTCCAACAGGCCATGAAGCCTCTGAGACCAGTTATCATCCAAGGGGAGGATGTAGAAGTGGTGCAGAGCTACAACTATCTGGGGGTCCACATAAACAACAAACTGGACTGGTCTGACAACACAGTAGCTTTGTACAAGAAGGATCAGTGCAGACTGGACTTGCTAAGGAGACTCCGGTCTTTTGATGTGTGTGGCAAGCTGTTGGAAATGTTCTACCAGTCCATAGTAGCCAGTGTGGTGTCCTACACTGCAGTCTCCCGGGGAAGCAACTTAAAGTTCAAAAGATGCACAATGCCTGAACAAACATATCAGGAAAGCCTGCTTCATCACAGTGCAAATCCTGGACACACTGGAAGCAGTTGTGGAAAAGAGGATGGTGGTAAAATTGGATAACATCATGAGAAATCCCCTGCAGGAGGCGCTGTCTTGGAGCAATTTTAGCCACAGGCTCATTCCACTGTGGTGTACTAGGAAGCACCTCTGGGAGCCTTTTTTGCTCACTGCTCTTAGGCAATTCAATGATTCCATGCAATGTACTTGTTAAGTTTATTTATTCATTATTTATTGTATCGATCAATCGATTGATTAATTGGCCATGTTAATTTTCCTGTGAGCCTGTATCCTTGTTTTTTTATGTTTCTGCTGCTGTATGCATTGGAATTTCCCCCTGGGATTAATAAAGTTTATTGAATCTAATCTAATCTAATCTAAACTAATCTAATCCAATCTAATCTAATAAAGCAGTGATACTATGCCTAGCCTCCCCAGGTGGACAACCTCACACCCTCAGTTGCACCTCAATATCCTATCCATGATTATATTCTATTACTTTATTCTATTTTATTATTCCATTTTAGTTAGACAGTTGAAGAATGGCATCAAAATGCAAAGCCAAATTGCTTGTTTCAGACCTTCACTCTGTCATAATTTTAAAGCTTGGATTACTTTTGAGCAAATAGTAAAATCCGGGTGGAGGATATCAATAACAAATGCAATTGAGTCAACAAATGTTCTGTAACTGGAAACCATTCCTCTCTGATCAGATACCACACAGGCATTTAAGTGGATGTGGCACTTAAAGCTTAAAGTATTTCCTTGCAGATGAAATATGGGCGCATGATTAATGAACGCCAGGATGCGCCAGTGATTTAAACAAACACAGAGAGTAAATCTAAGCATGAATCAATTTGCATGCTGTGAAATAACAATCTGCTTTGAAGACCTGACTGCTTATTTCCTGTGAGTTATCGTCTATTTTTGCATTTCAGCTTAAAGGCTTTCAAGTAATCTAGACCAGATATCTGTCTTGTTACTTCAGGAGGGGATAATAGTGACAGTCAGGAAAATTTTCTTTCTTCTAATTCTGCATTGATGCTGCATTAAAACACCCATAAAGCAGGTTTAACATTACTGAAGTGCTGCATTTCCTAATCGCTGTAGGTGTCATTCTAGGCACTTGTAAAGAATGCAGTCAAGAGACAGATCCCTGCCGAAACCATCCCTGTATTCAAAAATCAACTGAATTTGACACATTTAATTAATATTGTGTAAGATGTCTGGTGCAACTAGTGAATGTAGCTTTAATTGTCAAATTCAATAATAATAGTTATTATTTATTGTAGTGGTAGTATACTATTATTCTTATTATGCAAAGTAATAAACAAAAGAAACAAAAAAAAGATTAAAGGTTATTTCCACACTGAAAAGTAAAGAGGGTTTAAGAAACAATAATTTGCATCAGGTGTGCAACCGAAAAGGAAAAAGCATGTAACATATATAAGAGGAGAAGTCAGGGCAGACAAAAGGAGAAAAGGTGAGCGTAAAAACAATTTATTTCTTGTATAGCCCAAAATCACACAAGGAATGACTCCATGGGCTCTGACAGGCTCCCAATCCTTGACTCTCTAGGAAATAAATAAATAGAAAACTTGCAGGAAAAATTATCAGGAGAGACACCCTTCCAGGTTAGTTAGGAGTGCAATGGATGTTAAAAAATGGGGTAAATACAACACACAAAACAGAATACACGTAATTCTCTTCACAGAGCAAGATGGCCAATCTATCATTGCTACCTTAGGAATACAATGCAGTAACATTGTAATGAGTACTCGAGACCGAGACAAACACCAAAACACCGAAATAACGGGTGTATTAATTTAACAACAAATACTACAGCAGTACTCCTTCCAGAATCATTGTTTGCTGTTAAAGCCGTGAGAAAATGCCCTGCAACACCTGCAATTACCTAAATAGACAGACTATTCCACTCTCACAGTGTTCCCAATCATTGTCCAGCATTGTGTGTCCTGTCCCTTTCCATCTTCCCATTATCATATTATTTATAATGCCCTGGCAGTCTCTACCTGCCTTCTCGAGCCTTCTTGAACTTGTAAGGTGGAATAAGAAAGACCCAGGGTTTTCTGGAATACAGAGCTCACCATATCTGTGAATATCCTGCCGTCAATCACTTCTACAGGCCCCGCCCATCTCTAGGGTGACAATGCTGGCTACTACTTATATAGAGTACTTGTATAGAGTTCTTCACCAAGTGCAGGCACACAGCGCCATGTCAACTCCTAAGGCAAAATCCAATAGATTAGACCAATCACTAAATACAGAACTAGTACATATAGAGATACAGATTTGTTAAAATACACTGTAAACATAGTAGAAACTGATTATTGTAAATGTAAACCAACAACATCTGTCCATTAATTAATTGTAGAATTATAGCCAGTTGACAACAGAGGAGATGAAATTGTAAAAAAAACAGTCAAAGGTAAAGTCAGACATAGTCTGAGTCTTGGAGTTTTTGATTAACAAGTCGCTGACCCCCTCCTGAGCATTCTACAGCAGAGTCAGTGCGGGGCCAGCCAATCTGATTAAAGGACCCTTCTATCTGCTGATCGAACTGCTCTTTTATCATAGATAACTTTTTCATACACAGAAGAACAACCAAGTGCCACATCAAGATAACCAAAAAGAAAAACAGAATGGAGAAGGGTTAGTAGTGGTTTATAAATATTGTATTACTTATATTTACTTATATTTCTGTACAAATGACTAACAAACACAGATGCAGTCTGCACAGCTGATCAGCAGCTCTACTCAGGGTATACTAAATTGAAGTTGTGAGTCTTCTGCTCGATTTAAAAGCTGAGATTGAAGGGAAATCTCTTATAGTAGCAAGTAGATCATTCCACAGCTTTGGGGCCCTGTAACTAAAAGCTTGACCCCCAACTTTTATTTTATTAATCCTTGGAATTATAAGAATGCCGGCATTTTGGAATCTTAATGTGCACTCTGGTGTGTAAGTAATGACAAATTTGGATAAGTGAGCAGGGCCTGGGCCATTTATGGCTATATATGTTATAGGGGGTGCACCAGCTCCCCAAACCTGACACAGACAGACACCAGGCACAAGTCCAGCAATGCACAGGTTTTATTTTCCACTGTGGGAAACCCTTTATTTCATTCCCCAGTTGAACAGCACTGAACAAAGCACCAGTAATGACAATAAAGCAAGAAACCTTCTTTCATTCTCCTTCCGCCTCCAGTCCTCCTCTGGCAGGCTTCATCCCTCTTTCTCCTGACTCTGGTTTCTTTTAGGCTGCACCTGGGATTACTCCAGGTTTCTTGTTAGCAAAGTCTGGAAGTACTCCCAGGTGTGGTGGACGTCTAACCAAGTAGGGCTCTGCAGCTCCTCCTGGTGGCCCACACAGAACCCAACAGGGCTGTGTCTTTGCACATCTGCTCCCTCAGTCCTTTCTTTACAACAGTGTCCCAGCTGGGAAAGGGCCCTGGCCGTCCATCACAAAATCATAAAAGCAGAATTTTGGTATCTTCCCTAAACATGACCAGGAACTAGTATAAGGATGTGAGAACTGGAGTTATGTGTTTAAATATTTTGGTTCTTGTAATAATTCTTGCAGCAGCATGTAGAATTAACTGAAAGTTGTATAAAGAATGATTTGAATAGCCAGAGAACACCACATTACTGTAGTCAATCCTACTCAAGATAAATGCCTAAATTATTTTCCAGTTTTTTTTTTTTTTTTTAAATAGTTTTGCAAAGTTTTGTAAAATCATGTTTTCACTTTTTCATTCTGGGGTATTGAGTGTTGCCTGATGTGGTAACTAAAAGCATTGAAATGATTTCAGCACAAGGCAACAAAATAGCAGAATGTGAATACTTTCTATATGTATCATGTCTCACCCCTAAAAGTACTGAACCTTATGCTACTCAGAATCATCCCAAAGTTTGCTTCAAATAAAACATGGAAGGAAGCACAAAAAAAGGCTCAGCATTTTGGGGAACCAACACGGTACTCCCCATTTAAGTAACAAAAATAAAGATACAAAATTAAATGCTCGGTCACGGCTATTAACAAATAATGGAGCTCTTTAACACAGAGAAAAGTAAAGATTATTAAAAGTTGCAGATTCACTGAAGATTATAACAATTCTATGCATATCTAGTGTGAACACCAGGGGTCGCTATCGCCCTATTAAACCCAACAGACAGATACGCAGACACAGGATAAAAGCACAAAGAAGTTCTTTTTATTCTTTTCCTTCTTCACAGTGCATTTCAAGCACCACAGCCACATAAAACACAATAAATAAACAAATTAATTTCTCAGTGTCTTGCAGTGTTTTAAGAGGTCTAAATATTGTAATGTTCCTTAAATGGAAAAATGCAGTCCTTGTAATCCGGTTAATGTGTAACTTAAAGTTTAAGTTGGAGTCCTTGATTATACCTAAACTAGCTGCAAAAGCCCATGCTGTTAGAAGCCTGGAATCCTAGAAACTACTGAAATCATCAGAAAAAAACTGAAATGCAGAGTCGGTGGTTTCGTTTTGCAGACGTGCTCGCCCACCTTGTCTATCAGCGGCTAAGCAAGTTTCTCTCTCGTTTGTCTTTCCTCGGCGGTTTCACTTTGGTGACAGAGTCATTTTTTTTCAGCTTCATGCTGTAGCCTCGTACTTCTTTCTTCTTCCAACTCGTTAACTTGGGGCCACCTTGCCGGCTCTTTGAGCTTTAAGCTGCTCCCTTGCAATTCCGAGCTGGACAGACAGACACACACACTTCCACACATAAACGTTTATATGTAAGATTCTTTACTTCCACCTTGACTTTTAATGCTAAGGGGTCAAGTTTATTACCAATGCCCTTATATTTACGTTTTTTTTACTAAGATTTGTTATTTTTTTCTTTATTTAGTTTGAGGAAATTACTACTCATCCGTTCCAAAGGGAAAGAGGTGTATGGTGCAAAAAGACGAAGGTCCAAGTCTTTAGAGTCCTGCTGCTTCCTGTTTGCGAGACATGGATGTTAACAAGTGACGTGAGATGAAGATTGAACTCCTTTGGTACTGTGTCTCTTCGGTGAATCCTAGGTGTTGTGATGTGAAATTTTGCATACAAGTTGATAAATATTTTGCATGTCTTCATTTGTAATTTAGGTAAAGCAATGTAATATTAGTGTTACATTAGTGAGAAGCATTCATGTTTACTCCCCGCTTTTAGGAATGAGTCTCTTTGAATGTTACGATAGAGTTGGGGAGAAGTGCCTCAAACCAGTTTGGCAAGTGTTTCTCTGCTAAAGTCTCTCTCTCATCCCTCACACAAAGCTAGGCTGCCAAACTTACCTTAACATATGGTTTGGGGGGCAGGTGTGAAGATGTTCTATCCCTCCATTGGTCTGAAGTATGGCTGTTTGGAACTGGCTTGTATCAGAAGCCTTTAACTACTATGACGCACTATTGGCTCTAGGGGTTGAAGAGAAAATCTATAAATTTGCTCACTCCCTCACTCTCTCTCTCTCTCTTACCAAACTGATGCATGAACTGTAAAGGACAACACAATGAAGAGCACAGCTTGGCAGCCATATTGAGACAGGCATGCGGCCTGTTCTGAAGAAAGCTGACCACAAATGTTGCCTTAATTAGAGACATTTTAAGTCTGTGTGCCGCCTGAAACTACACATATTTATCAGGTTGTATGGTTGCCAATATTCAAATGTACTTTGCATATTGTTATTATTTATGAATATTACCAATAATGCATTATTTAAATTGTAACTTAATTCCTGCTTGTCTTTTACTACACCTAATTGCCTCAGGGCATAGATGTAGAAGGGAAGGTGGGGAGAAGTTATATACTATAATACCTTATAAACAATGGTAAGTCTGTGAGATGTGAGGCATTCTGACAAAGGCTACATATTAATAATACAAAAGGGAAAAGTAGAGAAATTACTCTACCAGGACAAAACACTAGGGTACCGCTGGTTTGACTTTGTGTTGAATGAGTGGTTGCTCACGGAGTCCCAAATGAGGCACATTACCTGTGTTGTGAGGGAGCGTCAGTTACGGCACTACAGCCATGTGGCACGGTTCCCAGAGGGTGACCCAGCTCACAGGATACTGAATGTTGAGGATTTGAGCGGCTGGACCAGGCCAAGGGGACTCTCATATAATACACTGGTTGCAATTGATAGATGGTAATTTTTGGGGGGGGCTGGACCGCGTGTCAACCAGGATACTGAACGGTTTTGTTGTGTGGTGGGTGAGAGCAACGTGCTGTTCCAGTGCATGTTCCCCACCCATTCCAAAATATAAGACAGACTGAATCAGAGAGTCCAGGACATCAGGATTGTCAGGTGTTTGTTCATCTGCAGTTTGTGCTTTTTAGTTTAATTTGACACAAAGGACAATGTAAAGTTAATGACATAACCTCAGTTTTTAACACTGAAATGTGTTTAATCTCAGATTTTTCCTAATGCCACCAGATGGAAATGTTAGTGCAGTGCACATGTGCAGGAATCGGCCCCAGCGACATGGAGATGAAGTGACCATAAACCGTGCCGCAGTCTCAGTTTGAAAGTCACCTTTCTCAAGTTTCACTTCTAAATGGATGCCGTCTTCATTTTCATTTTTCTTTCACAAGTCTATTGCGCATCTTTACAGGATAATGCTTTTAAAGGAAATTGCCAAATGTGGTCTTTCAGTAACAGTTACATTTTTATAACTACATTTTTCTTTAATTTATTTTTCTCCTAGACTTCATCCTTTGAGGACAATTAAGTGAGTTCTCCATTAAGACCACGGGTAACACCTAATATTGGGAATGCAATACTTGCAGGATTCCATCCATCACTCACTGACTCTCAATACATCAAAATTTAATCTCATTCTGATTCGCACTTGTAGCGCGGCCGCCGTCGAGAGCTCTTTATCCTGTGCAGACAGACTCATTTAGATAACCAGAGGTGGAAGTTCACCTACGCTACTGTAGATGATATATGGTACTCCCGTCAAGAGTGTGGACTTGATGTAGGCAGGTAGCAAATAAAGCACATATTTTATAACATTAATAGTCAGTCCCTTGAGGAAACAAGCTATTAAACGTTCCTTTATTATCTACAATGCAAAGAAATGATCTCATTGTCGCTTACTTCACTTGTATGGAGATTGCGGGCAGAGGTATGATTCACCTCTTGTGGATTTGTTCTTTGTAAGTCCTTGGATATATAACGTCAAGGGAAGAGAGACTCACGTAATACAGGGTGGTGCAGGGAAATGGGAAATTTTCAATTGACGTTCAATGCACAAATAAACACATTACAAAATACAATTAATGATGAATTGTATTGTACAGGATATGCAATTAATGATGGTATTTAATATTCATTTTATGGTGTTGTCCATTTCTCCGTACACATTCTGACAGCCTGTTATGGAATTTCTGCATTGCTCGATGTAACATGTCAAGAGAAATGCCAGCGATTTCTTCTTCAATCGTCCTTTTTACAGTAGTTCAGCAATGGTTGCAGGACGTGTGCGGTACACTTGGCTTTTAAGATGTTCCCACAGAAAAAAATAACAAACAGTAAGATCTGGGGATCTCAGAGGCCATGGAATGTTACCTTTGGGTGAAATGATACACCTTACAAACAATTGTTGAATAACTGTCATTGATTGTCGGGCAGTATGCGAAGTGGCTCCACCTGCGGACTTCTTTTTTAAGGCTGAACCCATTTCTTCGAAATTACACACCCATTTTGTACACTCATCAGCAGACTGGACATGATCATGATGTCCTAATGACGCTGAAATTCCCTTTACGCAGTAGTCACACTATCACCATTCTTATAAAAGGCTTTCTCAGCGAATGCTCGTTGCGGATCACTCCACTGCTCCATTATAACTATGGTAAGGGGTTCTAAACAAGGTTGCATTGGTCTCAAACAACTGCTGACGCCCCAGGATCACCAACACCTAGTTCTAAACTTTCCCATTTCCCTGCACCACCATGTATATTTACATAAGTATACATTGGACAATAGGAGCACTCCTAGGTCATCTCTGAACCCAGAGAAATGCCAAGGACAGATGACCAAACTAAGAGGTGTATTACAAAAATGCCAGTAAGAAGGGATACAAAATTGTTGACGTGGTGAACTGACCAAAAAACCATCACAGTAATCCCACCCTGAAACTTCCTGATACAAGTGCCTGACTAATAAAGAGGTCTGATTTGATATCTAACCCAGTGTTTCTCAACTCGTAAGTCATGACCCAAATGTCACTTGCTGGACACCCTAGATGGTTCTTCAGTTTATGTTTAAAATAAAAATATAAATCAGCCATTTCTTTAATGTTTTTGGTTTATTACAGAGTTTACTGAACCAAGTCAAAGGAACATTTTTGTCCTGCATACTGTCACACATGTGAGTTGTGGTATTGTATGAAGAAGTCGGGAGTGGTAGACAAGTATGTAAGGGTATGTGTCTGAGGTAGGAGTGACGGATGTATTCAAGGTGGAGGTGGGATTACATCAGGGATCGGCTCTGAGCCCTTTCTTATTTGCAATGGTGATGGACAGGTTGACAGACGAGATTAGACAGAAGACCCCATGGACTGTGATGTTTGCTGATGACATTGTGATCTGTAGCGATAGTAGGGAGCAGGTTGCGGTGACCCTGGGAAGGTGGAAACATGCTCTAGAGAGGAGAGGAATGAAAGTCAGTAGGACCACCAAGACAGAATACATGTGTGTGAATGAGAAGGAGGTCAGTGGAATGGTGAGGATGCAGGGAGTAGAGTTGGCGAAGGTGGATGAGTTTAAATATTTGGGATCAACAGTACTGAGTAACGGGGATTGTGGAAGAGAAGTGAAAAAGAGAGTGCAGGCAGGGTGGAGTGGGTGGAGAAGATTGACAGGAGTGATTTGTAACAAACGGGTATCAGCAAGAGTGAAAGGGAAGGTCTACAGGATGGTAGTGAGACCAGTTATGTTATATGGGTTGGAGACGGTGGCACTGACCAGAAAGCAGGAGACAGAGCTGGAGGTGGCAGAGTTAAAGATGTTAAGATTTACATTGGGTGGGATGAGGATGGACAGGATTAGAAATGAGGACATTAGAGTGTCAGCTCAAGTTGTACGGTTGAGAGACAGAGAGGCGAGATTGCGTTGGTTTGAACATGCACAGAGGAGAGATGCTGAGTATATTGGGAGAAGGATGTTAACAATACAGCTGGCAGGCAAGAGCAAAAGAAGAAGACCTAAGAGGAGGTTTATAGATGTGGTAAGAGAGGACATGCAGGGGGTGGGTGTAACAGAACAAGATGCAGAAAACTGGACGATATAAAGAAGATGACCCACTGTGGCAACCCCCTGCTAGAGCAGCCAAAAGAAGTAGAAATTAGATACTTTCACACATGTGTGCATGGGAGGAAGTCAAGGGGCTTAACTGAGGGTAAGATGTCAGCTCGAGGGTTGAAAAAGTGCGCTAACTTCTCTTTTTCCTCTTCTACAGATCTGCAGAAGGGAAACCCATTTAAACCAGTGCCAACTTCCGCCCTCCTGTCCAGAGACCATGCCCTCCTGCATGGACCCACCTCTTCCTCTACAACAACTATAAAAGCCCACACCCACCTGTTTCAGTTAGTCTGTTTGGGACTCGGTCTTTGTTGGTAACTCATTGCATTTAATTTTAGATTTAGATTAGATTATTTATTTATAAAAGCGCATTTAAAGCAACAGAGGTTGAGCCAAAGTGCTGTACAAAGAAACATTAAGATAAACACAATGCAAACATTCATGCAGAAGCAGATCAATAAAACAACCAATTATAACATCCCCCACAATGAAAAGAAAAGAAAACAACGAGGTCTTAAGCCGACTTTTAAAAACATCAATAATGGATGAAGATCTGATGTGGTAAGGCAAGTCATTCCAAAGTTTAGGAGCAACAACTGAGAAAGCTCCGTCTCCCCTCGACTTCAGCCAAGATCTTGGAACTACGAGGAGTCGTTGTCCAGATGACCTCAGTGCTCTCGGTGCCACATAGTGGTGATGGAGGTCACAGATGTATTTTGGAGCAAGACCATGCAAGGCTCTAAAAACAAACAACAAGATTTTGTAATCAATGCGACACTTCACCGATAGCCAGTGGAGAGAGGCTAAAATGGAGGAGATGTGATCGTTTTTTCTAGACCCAATTAAGAATCTCACTGCCGCGTTTTGAACCAGCTGAAGGTGTGACAGAGCAGATGTTGGCAGTCCTACATATAAGGAATTACAGTAATCCAACCGAGATGTGATAAGGGTATGTATGACTGTTTCCAAGTCCTTCTGTGAAAGAAAGGATTTATTTTAGAAATTTGCCTCAGTCTGCGTGGGTTTCCTCCGGGTACTCCGGTTTCCTCCCACGGTCCAAAGACATGCAGGTTAGGTGGATTGGCGATTCTAAATTGTCCCTAGTGTGTGCTTGGTGTGTGGGTGTACGTGTGTGTGTCCTGCGGTGGGTTGGCGCCCTGCCCGGGGTTTGTTTCCTGCCTTGCGCCCTGTGTTGGCTGAGATTGGCTCCAGTAGACCCCCATGACCCTGTAGTTAGGATTCAGTGGGTTGGAAAATGGATGGATGGAATTTGCCTCAGTTGGACTTTTCTACCATGGAGATTTGTTTTTTTCAAAACTTAGTAACAATTTGAAGATGATACCTTGGTTTCTGACATCATTATAAATCATTGCTGCCGAGGAGCCTAACTGAGGGCTGATTTCAACTGCAGATGTGATAGGACCAAAAATAATGACATCTGTTTTATGTTCATTTAATTGTAAGAACTTTTGTGCCATCCAATATTTAATATCTTCAAAGCATTTCAAGAGCTTTTTTACAGATGAAGTTGTTGCCTGTCATTATATGGGGTAGTTCCCCAAAACTTTTACAATACTAAAGAATTAAAAGGACAAAATAACAGCAACAACAATTGACTTCTTGTAGAGCCCAAAAGAAAAGCCTTAATGGGTTTTAACTGGCCCTGTTTTTGACAGCTCCCTCTTTCTCTAAGAAGACAAGAAAAAAAACTTGTAGGCCAATAAAATGGAAGAAATCTTGGAAAGGGCAATTCAGAGAGACCCTGTTCCAGGTAGGTTGGGCATGCAAAGGGTAACAAAAATGGGGTAAATACAGTAATCCTCTTCACAGAGTTAGATGGCCAATCTATCAAGGTCACCTCAGAAATACAGTACTGCAGCACAAACGACTTTATTCTTGCACAACACTCCTCACCAAGTGTAGGCACAGATGCATGCAGGGGCATTTGCTCCTTGGGATTGTGTTCTTTGTAGAAATGCATGACGTACTTGAAGCTGTATATATACCCTTTCAGTAACCATGGCAGAAATAAACAGATAAGAGAAATATGGTGCAAAAAGACTGATACCAAAGGCTTCAAGAACACCAACTTTACTCCACTCAAAACAGGAAAAGTCAGGGTATTTATTCAAACAGGAGCTACCACTTCAAACAAGCCGTGATGGAGCCAGGTCAGTGGCCAGGTTAGAATGTTCCCCACGTCAACCATTGTGCAACAGACATGTTACGCAGGGAGGCTGTAAAATTTTAGTTGGTTGCTCAACAAACCCGTGCTTACCTCTGTGACGGACCTATTAAGGGGTAAACCCAGAGATATACAGGTGGATGAACCTATGATGTCCTCAATAACGGACTATCTGTCTGACTGCAGTTTGTGAGATGCAAGATCTGTGTGAACATCACTGGAGCACCACAAGGAACAGGCCTGTCTACTTTTGCCGTCACTCTGTACACCTCATACTTTAATTATAACAGCAGTGCATGTTACTTGCAGAAATTTTCAGATGATTCTAAACTTATGGGGGGTATCGATAAGGGGGATGAGACAGAGGAAAGGAGTCAAGTAGAGAACTTTATTTGTTAATGCAGAGAGTACTGCCTGCATCTTAACATCAGCAAAACCATGGAACTGGTTATTGACTTTCAATGCACCAAAGAACCTCTGTATCTGGTCACTAGTCATGGAGTAGACGCAGAGGTGGTGAATTGCTACAAGGACTGAGGGGTTCACAACAATGACAGGCTGGACTGATCTTATAAAACAGAGGGACTGAAGAAAAAATGGTAGAGCAGACTATCTTTTCTTAGGAGACTGCGCTCCCTTAATATGGGTAGTGACCTCCTTCAACTCTGTTATGGTCAGTGTGATTTTCTACATTGTGATGTGCTGGGCCAGTAACATCACTTCATGACAGTCCCATCAAATCAACAAACTAATTGAAAGGAAAGACTCAGTTATGGGATGCACTCTGGACCACCTGGAGATTGTAGTGGATGAGAGAATGAAGAAAAATCGGAGTGTCATTATGAACAGTGCTGGGCATCCTCTCTGTGACACACTAACACTGAACACTTTCAGATGATGAATCATTCAGCAGAAGTGTGTCAAGAAACATGACATGGGCTCCTTTATACCACCAGCAATATCTCTTCATTATGCCTCATTGGGAATTGGGCTGCCAAGTCAGAAGTTTTCTTTCTTTCTATGGTGTGTGTTCAGACAACTGTCTGTGTGTCACTATTTATTTATTTAATGAGCTTCTGGGCCAGGCAAATTTCTTCCTGGGGACGGACTATCCATCTATCTATTGTAATAAAACACAGACACGATGAGCAAGGTTTGGGGTTTTTAGCCCCATATACTGTAACAAAAAATTCAGGTCCAATAATATTTCAAAATCATAAGACAAAGAAGGATGGGTGGACAGACAATTTAAAGTGGCGGACCGGAAATTAGAAACGAGGAATGCTGGGAAGGCATGGTGGTGTATGGGTGTTGGACGTCATCAATGGGGACCAGAGGAAAGAAAGGAACCCGGAAGTGCTGTTCTTTGGCGGTCTGAGCAGGTTTATGGCGGCGACGCTTCGTCTTTTCTACGGGGAAAGAGAGAGAGAGGTTAGTACGCTGCCTTTGTCCCCTGGCACAACTTGTCGCAGTGCGCGTCGGTCCTTAAGCTGCTCCCCATGCGCTTGTGCGTGACACTATCTATCTATCTATCTATCTATCTATCTATCTATCTATCTATCTATCTATCTATCTATCTATCTATCTATCTATCTATCTATCTATCTATCTATCTATCTATCTATAATAATAATAATAATAATAATAATAATTCATTACATCTATCTATCTATCTATCTATCTATCTATCTATCTATCTATCTATCTATCTATCTATCTATCTATCTATCTATCTATCATATAGTGCCTTTCATATCTGTCTATTGTAAATGCCACACAGGCTGAATGGGCATCCCAGCCAGAAGAGGGGATCGTTCCTTACCCAGAAGGGAGGCTCCTAGCAAACAGGCAGGCATCCTGGCTGGGGAGGAGAAGGGGATCACACACGAAAGCAGCACTGGAAAGAGAAGATGTTGCTGGCGGTTTTTTATTCCCCCAGTATGCTAGATGGCAGTAGCCCTGGATATTGGTGCCCAGTGGGAAGCCAGCAGGGCATGCCAGGAAATGTAGTCCTGCAGAGCAGCCCTGGGGTCACTGGGTACCGCAAGAGGGCGCTGCAGGGAGACAAGCAACCTGCTGTAATGGACTTCCATATGACCTGGAAGTGCTTCCCTGGAACCGGAAGTACTTTCAGGTCCTTAATAAAAGAGACCACACTCCCTTATCCAGGTGAGTCAGAGCTGGGAGGAAGAAAGGCAACACTCAACTGGAGGAGGGCAGTACAATGGTAAGAGTTGGAAGGAGAGAGACTTTTGTGTATTGTAGAGAGAAACCTGTGTTTTTGTGCTATTTTGTGGTATTGTGGATTATCTATCTATCTATCTATCTATCTATCTATCTATCTATCTATCTATCTATCTATCTATCTATCTATCTATCTATCTATCTATCTATCTATCTATCTATCTATCTATCTATCTATCTATCTATCTATCTATCTAT
Organism: Erpetoichthys calabaricus; assembly: GCF_900747795.2. Lineage (NCBI taxonomy): Eukaryota > Metazoa > Chordata > Cladistia > Polypteriformes > Polypteridae > Erpetoichthys > Erpetoichthys calabaricus. The sequence goes on from NC_041394.2 coordinate 6,587,994, forward strand.
CTATCTAAACTACAGAACTGCCAAACCTAACAAAGCTTACAGAATAGATATACAAAAGATATGTACACTCGAAATTCTAGACTAGTCAGTCACCTGCATACTAAGCCGTTTTCCTCTCTGTATTCCGTTCGCTTAGCTCTGATTTCAACAACCCTGTTAAACCCATTAAAAAGACAAACTGACATTAAATGTAAGTCTTACACAGAAGATTTAAAATTGTTAGGTTTGAGTACACAAAAGAATGTCAGAAAATCAAACATCCACCTTATCAGATGGACTAAGGAGTCGTAGTGCACTTGACACTATCAACTTCCATACAGTTCAGAAGCCATTAAGAAGGCTAACAAAATGTGAGGTTATATAGTGCTTTGATGTATGGAGTACAAGTCCAAAGGAGGTTCTGCTAAAGATTTATACAGTAATCCCTCGCTATATCGCGCTTCGACTTTCGCGGCTTCACTCTATCGCGGATTTTATATGTAAGCATATCTAAATATATAACGCGGATTTTTCGCTGCTTCGCGGGTTTCTGCGGACAATGGGTCATTTTACTTCTGGTACATGCTTCCTCAGTTGGTTTGCCCAGTTGATTTCATACAAGGGACGCTATTGGCAGATGACTGAGAAGCTACCTAATCAGAGCACACAGTTAAGTTCCTGTGTGCTGATTGGCTCAGCGACGGAGTGCTGCATTAACCAGGAAGTCTCATCTCACTCATTCAGCATTAACGTGCTCCTGTTACTGCTTCAGGGGCCGTATCCAAGCGCCAACAGAAGATGCAAATGATTGCCGAAAAGGTAAAAGTTTTGGATATGTTGAAGGAAGGGAACAGCTACACTGCTGCAGGACACCATTACGGCATCAATGAGTCCACTATTCTTTTTATTTAAAAAGGAGGAAAAGCATATAAGATCTACGGCCGCAGTGTCCTTTAACCAGGGTACAAAACGAGTTGCAAGTGGACGTAATAAGGCAGTAGTCTGGATGGAATCTGCTTTAGGGATTTGGATTGAAGAGTGCTGGAAGAAGAACAACGGCGGTGCTACACAGTCGCCTGAAGAGGATCCTTTAGAAGAGCTGTAACGGTCTCCTTTGTTGTGCAGTAAAATTAAACTCATCGTTATCGGACAAGTCGTCGTGTCATTGTTGGTGAGTAACCATAATTAATTATCTATGTACAGTACTTATTACATGTTGTCGCAGGTGGCCAAGATTATTACCTGGCCGGGATGCCAGAAAGGACAGGAAGGTGGCAAGAATAGCTTCCGGGCCACGAGGGCACAACCGCCATGGAGCAGGAGAGGACCACGGGAAAGGAAACAGAACTGTCGGACTTGTTGGGACCCGTGGCCACCGCCTGGGGGTGCTTTACACCTCGTGGGACCCGGATGTTGTTACTTCCGCCACACTCTGCAAGATGGCGGAGGGATCAGCCAGGGACGCCCGGAGTGTTTCCGAGTCAAAGGGCAGCATTTCCGCCACAGTGCTGTAAGATGGAGCACATCCGGGCAGGGATAAAAGGGGCCGACTCCTTACAGTCATTGAGCCAGAGTCAGGAGTGGGAGAAGGACAAAGCTCCCTGGAGGAGTAGAGGAGGCAAAGGACTGAAATAGTGAAGGGTGATTATTGCTTAGTGCTTTGTGGAGTGTGAGAATTGTTTATTTAATGTTTAATAAACGTGTGTATTTTATAAAGATGTGGTCTCCGACTGGTGGTGTCCGGGCAACTATCACAATGTACATAGTTTAGTGTCACTGTACACACATTTTACTGTATACAATTTTTCTTGCATTGTACGTATTTATTGCTGGTGGCCTGTCTGTCGTAATGGCTGTAACATATGTGATATCGGAAACGCTCGATATCTTTAAAATAATATTTAGGTTTTACTGTATATAAACTGTGTTTACAAACATAATTTCAACGAATCTTACCTAATATCTAAGAGAATACAAAGGGTTTATGCTGTATAATTGTGCGGGAAATGTTTATAATAGTGTGGGAGAGTTTATAAGGGCTTAAAATATATAAAAAGAACCATATGAACATATGGTTTCTACTTCGCGGATTTTCACCTTTCACAGGGGGTTCTGGAACGCAACCCCCGCAATGGAGGAGGGATTACTGTAATGCACTGGTGAGGCCTCATATGGAGACCGAGAAGAGCGACTAGGCTGATTCCAGGATTGCAGGGAATGAGTTATAAGGAAAGATTAAAAGAGCTGAACCTTTTCAGTTTAAGCAAAAGAAGACTAAGAGGAGACCTGATTGAAGTGTTTAAAATTATGAAGGAAATTAGTCCAGTGGATTGAGACTGTGACTTTAAAATGTGTTCAAAAAGAACAGGGGGACACAGTTGGAAAGTTGTTAAGGGTAAATTTCACACAAATATTAGGAAGAGAACCACAGACACATGGAATAAGTGACCAAGTAGTGTGTTAGACAATAGAACTTTAAGGACTTTCAAAACCTGACATGATGTTATTTTAGAAGAATTAAATGTGTAGCACTGGCAAGCTTTATTGGGCTGAATGGCCTGTTCTCGACTACCTGTAGATTGTTCTAATTCTAATGGATTCTAATTCTAACGAAGTAGTCTTTTTTCCTTTGAATGAGTGGAGAAGATAATGTGGAAGCTGAGCTGAATGCATAGTGTGTATGTTTGAGTTGTATTTCATTTGTTTTAATACAATTTCCATGAGATTAATTCCCTAATGATAATTTTCTTGGGTTGGCTTTCCCTGCCCTAGATCTGAGTCCCACATTTGATAACATTGATCACAATATTCTTATAAATCGCCTTAGTCAGTGGGTGGATCTCTCTGGCAGGGTCTTAAATTGGTTTGAGTCTTACTTGACAGGTAGAACATTCTTTGTTAGTTGTGTTAATTATACTTCCAAGACACATGAAATTCTATATGGTGGTCCACAAGGATCTCTCCTGGGTCCACTGCTCTTTTCTATCTCCATACTTCCATTAGGTCAGATTGTGTCAAGGCATAATGTGAGCTACCACAGCTATGCTGATGACACACAACTGTATTCACCAATAGCGCCTGATGACCCCAACTCTCTTGGTTCACTGACCCAATGTCTTACTTGTGTTTCTGAATGGATGAGTAGTAATTTTCTCAAACTAAATAAGGAGAAATCAAAAATCTTAGTGATTGGCAAAAATGGATATAATGAGGATATTAGAAATAAACTTGATCCATTAGGCTTAAAAGTCAAGACAGAGGTAAAGAATTTAGGGGTAATTATTGACTCTGACCTAAATTAAGTCACATATTAATCAGATCACTAGGACAGCATTTTTTCACTTAAGAAATACAGCAAAAGTTCGATTCCTTATAACTTTGCAAGATGCTGAAAAATTAGTTCACGCTTTTGTTTTTAGTAGCTAGATTACTGTAACGCACTCCTCTCAGGACCGCCCAAAAAGACATCAATCGACTGCAGTGAGTGCAAAATGCAGCTGCCAGAATCTTAACTAGGAAAAGAAAATCTGAGCACATTTCTCCAGTTCTGATTGCACTACACTGGTTACCTGTGTCATTTAGAATTGAGTTTAAAATACTGCTTATGGTTTCTAAAGCCTTAAATAATCTCGTTCCATCTTATATTTCAGAATGTCTTACACCTTACACTCCAAATAGTAACTTTAGATCTTCAAATGAGTGTCTGCTTAGAATTCCAAGAGCTACACTTAAAAGAAGTGGTGAGGCGGCCTTTTGCTGTTATGTACCTAAAATCTGGAATAGCTTTCCGATAGAAATTTGCCAGGCTCATACGGTGGAGCATTTTAAAGAAACAAAACTCATTACTTTAACATGGCTTTCTCATAACTTCATTTTAGTGTAATTTTGATATTCTGTATATGCATTGAGTTATCATTTTTTTTTTCATGGCTCAGCAATCCATACTAACACCTACTTTCTCTGCTGTTCCTTTTCCAGTTTTCTGTGGTGGTGCAGGTCTGTGCCATCACCATCTTATCAGACCAGCGTGCAGTCCCTACTTTGATGGATTGAAGGCCAAATGTCCACATGACCATCACCATTGACTAATTCTTCCACATGAAGCTTGAAAACCATGATGACTGATTGAGATCATTTATGTTAGGTAGAATGCCTAGTGGGAGCTCGGTGGTCTCGTGGCCTTGTAACACCTGCAGATTTTTTTTTTTTTTTGTTCTCCAGCCCTCTGGAATTTTTTTGTTTGTTTTTTTCTGTTCTCCTGACCATTGGACCTTACTTTATTCTTTGTTAGTTATCCATCCATCCATCCATCCATTTTTCAACCCGCTGAATCCGAAAACAGGATCACGGGGGTCTGCTGGAGCCAATCCCAGCCAACACAGGGCACAAGGCAGGAACCAATCCCGGGCAGGGTGCCAACCCACCGCAGGACACACTCAAACACACCCACACACCAAGCACACACTAGGGCCAATGTAGAATCGCCAATCCACCTAACCTGCATGTCTTTGGACTGTGGGAGGAAACCGGAGTGCCCGGAGGAAACCCACGCAGACACGGGGAGAACATGCAAACTCCACGCAGGGAGGACCCGGGAAGTGAACCCAGGTCCCCAGGTCTCCCAACTGCGAGGCAGCAGCACTACCCACTGCGCCACCGTGCCGCCCTTTGTTAGTTAGTATTGCCTAATTTTATTTTTAGATTTTTTCTTTCTTCATCTTGTAAAGCACTTTGAGCTCCATCATTTGTATGAAAATGTGCTATAGAAATAAATGTTGTTGTTGACCAAATGTGGAAACATGGTGTGTCTGTGGTCACAGTGTCAACATTCATCAAGCAGTTCCTCTTGTTTTCGATGAGTAAGCGGTGAGCAGCGATCCATTTTTTATGAGTTGAAGGTATACCAGGGGCCAAACTCCACAGAAGACTTTCTGAACAACATGGACATGGATGTGTTTAACCACAGTGCAGTGTTTATGAAAGGACTGAAACGTTCAAAAATTGTGGACAACTGTTAAGCATGAAGAAAGAATGGGATACCCGGCCACATTCTCTGTTTAAACAGCAACATTAAGCAAAATCCATACCAACATTCTGATGAACTGTCAAAGATTTTGGCTCCCGGTAAACCTTAAATGCACATAAACAGCGGATCACTGCTTGCTGCTCTCTGGTGTAAACGGAAAAGTCAAGCGTCCATATTTTCTCCAAGAAAATAACAAGAGAAACTGAATGATCGATGTTGAAACTTCACCACTAGTGACCACAGCCACACCATTTTCACGAAGAAAGTTATGCAGCCAATCCAAAATAAAATTAGTGAGGATAATTATTGACTTATCCCTACAAAATTAATATTAATTTGTGCCAAATAAATAAATAAAAAATGTAAAGAAAAAAATGTGTTGAAGCCTGAAGTACATGTGAAAATATACAATACTGCTATTCATTTTTGATTATTCTCGTTCAGAATTTTCTTGACCTGCACCTCCATCCATCCATCCATTTTCCAACCCGCTGAATCCGAACACAGGGTCACGGGGGTCTGCTGGAGCCAATCCCAGCCAACACAGGGCACAAGGCAGGAACCAATCCCAGGCAGGGTGCCAACCAATGTTCCCTCTAAGGAGTAGCATACAGTGAGCAAAAAACATTGTTTATGAGCGACATTTTGTTTAAGCCAAAAATTTATGAGCACCAACTCCGACGGTCGGAGTGAGCGATCGTGCGATAAGTACGAGCGACGCCGTCGGAATGAGCGATTGTGCGGGAAGTATGAGCGACGCTCTGAATTTGTGTGAGCGATCGCTCACGCGCTCAGCTTAGAGGGAACATTGGTGCCAACCGACTGTAGGACACACACAAACACACCCACACACCAAGCACACACTAGGGCCAATTTAGAATCGCCAGTTCACCTAACCTGCATGTCTTTGGACTGTGGGAGGAAACCAGAGCGCCAGGAGGAAACCCACACAGACACGGAGAGAACATGCAAACTCCACGCAGGGAGGACCCGGGAAGCGAACCCGGGTCTCCTAACTGCGAGGCAGCAGCGCCACCACTGCACCACCGTGCCGCCCTGACCTGCACCTGAGTAAATAATTTCAGATAAATAGCATCCCATTTGATGAATATACAGTGCCCTCCATAATCTTTGGGACAAAGATACATTTTAACTTGACTTCCCCTCAGCTCCACAGTTTAAAATGACAAATCAAACAATTCAGACATAATCCAAGTGCATGGTGCAGACTTTCATTTAAAGAGATTGGCATACATTTTAGTCACACTCACTTTTTCTACATGGTTCCCCCACTTCAGGGCACCATACGGTTTTGGACAATTGGTGTCCCAGGTGTTTGTGATGCCTCAGATGGGTTTCAATGCTTCATAAAATACCTCAACTTGCTTCTAATTTTTGGAGTCTGCAATTGCTATTGTTCAACATGAGGACAAGATCTGTGCCAATGAAAGTCAAAGAAACCATTATGAGCTTGAGAAACAAGAATAAAACAATTGGAGGTAAAATCTTAGGATGATCTAAATTAACTGTCTGGAATATCATGAAGAAGAAAGAATACACTGATGAGTTCAATAATCATAAAGGGACTGGCAGGCTAAGGAAGACCTCCACTGCTGATGACAGAAGAATACTCACTATGGTAAAGAAAAAGTCCTAAATGCCTGTCCAACAGATGAGAAACAGACTTCAGGGGTCAGATGTGGATGTGTCAAAGGCGACAATCAGCAGAAGACTTCATGAATATAAATACAGAGGCCACACATCAAGGTGCAACAAACTAGTTAGCCACAAAAACAGGATGGCCAGATTACAATTTGTGAAAAATGACTTCACAGATCTTGTGGACAGATGAGACAAAGATGGTGATGGTGAGATCAAAGTGTGGAGATGAAAAGGAACTGCCCAAGATCCAAAGTAGACTACCTCAATTGTTAAAACATAGTGGTGGGGTTGTTATGGCTTGGGCATGTATGGCTGCCACAGGTCCTGGCACACTTCTCTTCATTGATGATGGAACTGCAATAGCACAATGAATTCTCAGATGTGTAGAAATGTCTGATCTGCTCAGGTTCCAGTAAATGCCTCCAATCTCATTGGATGGCACTTCATTCTACTGTACAACAAGGCAATTATCTAAACACACTGCTGAGGCAACACAGGAGTTTGTCAAAGCTAAAAAATCGTGAGTGGTCTCCCCTAGACTTTCTTGTATACTCAGATACGGGGATGGATATTTGAGGAATAAACCTCTTGACAATGATTATATTTTTATATTATGTACATTAAGGAACCATCAAAAGCAAATCAAATCAAAGTAATAATATATTGAACAATTATTGCAAAAATAAATTTGAATAAATCAGACTCTGCAGCTGCATGAATTGAAAGTAAAATACCACTTCCAGTTAACAGAAATAGCTCAAAAGTTGATAGAAACGTACATTTTATACCTAATACTTGTAAGCGAAATTTGGTTGACCTAAGTGAAAGCGTATTCAAGTTATTGTGTTTACACACACACACATACCCTGAGATACTGTATAATGGTATTTTCAGACTCAGGGAGGTCTAAAATGTTGAGATTAATCAAAATCTCAAAATTGGATTTTTGGATGATTACAATACTTTCCCTATACTTTGTATACGAGAAAGTATAAATAGAAAATTCTTGAATGGCTAAGCTAGTCACCCAATTAAATCCAATTGTCCAGACCTTCCATATGCTGAAGAGAAAACTTAAGGGGACAAGCCCCCCGAAACAAGCATTAGCTGAAGGTGGCTGCATTAGAGGCTTGGTAGAGCATCACCAGAGAAGACCCTCAGCACCTGTCCGTGTCCATGAATCGCAGACTCCAAGCAGTCATTATATGCAAGGGATACACAAGAAAGTCCTAAATATGACTGATGGATTTAATAGACCTGTCATTGCTGTGTCCCAAACAGTTTGGTGCCCTGAAATGGGGGACCGTGTAGAAAAAGGGTGTTGTCATTTCTACATGGGTTGGCCAAAATGTATGCATATAACCTTAAATGAAAATCTGCAATTTAAACTTTAATCACATCTGAATTGTGTGATTTGCAAATTTAAAATGTAGAGGGGAGGGCCAATTAAATAATAATGTATCTTAATCCCAAACATTATTGAGGGAACTGTATATCTGATAGATAAAAAGCTGTGAGTATGCAGGTGATACAGATGGTTCTCCCAACCCCTCTTTATACTCATTCTTGTTCTTTTTCTATGGAACTCAAAGCATTCTACAGTATATAAAACAAATGCTTCATGGAAATCAATGACATATGACTGGAATTAAAAGATTGTGTGCAATAAGGCAAATGCCAGAGGGTTATTGATTGTAATACACTGATTTGTGAAAAAGCTCTTCCTTGGAACAAGTCTGCAGGATACGACTCCAGCCTATTACTCATACCTGTGTATGAGCTGCTTACCAAAAATATAACACCCAATATCATTTAAATCTTGTAAAAAAGAAAAGAATTCCTCTGGCAACCGGACAGAAGCCAATTGAATTTTTGCTAATTGACACCCCGGGGTCCTGAAGAAAACCCTTGAAGTTACCTTGGTGGCCTGCTGAAACTGAAGCAGCGGCTTGGGTGTGCAGCATTTCTGGGGACAAGTAGAGGACATGATGGTCCAGGGATTGTGTAGGGGTGCTTGTGACTCCCATCAAAAGGGTCAGCAGGCAGAGCAAAGAGCTTGGATTTACACCATGTAAAAATAATCATAATAATATTTTATTATAAGAGGATAATCAGATTATTTTTATATAGCACACTTCTTTGGAATTGTCAGGTGCTTTACAGATTAAGATACAGTAAATGAGACAATAAATTAAAATTGTAGTACTATTTAAAACTCAAAATTAAATGTAAGATACTCTAAGGAATGTAATGTTGGATGTATTAAATATTCCTTTTTATTAAATATTCCTGTATTCAGCAGGTAGCACTGTGATCGCCACCACCACCAGCAGCTGCCCGTTTGAAGTCAACTCAAAAATGGCATCCAATATGCGGTCAAAGTAATTAGAACAGGTAGGGTTTTTTTTTTTTCAATTTAGCTTTATTCTCTTAGTCATGTCATGTTCACACTCCCCCCAATCTGACACCCCCCAATCTAAACCTGGGACATCTATCTATCTATCTATCTATCTATCTATCTATCTATCTATCTATCTATCTATCTATCTATCTATCTATCTATCTATCTATCTATCTATCTATCTATCTATCTATCTAACATAGTGCCTTTCATATCTATCTATCTATCTATTGTGAGACTTGCCCGGACACCACCGGTCGGAGACCACATCTTTATAAAAAGACACACATTTATTTCTCACCACCAAATACAGGAATCACAGTCCCGATCACTCAGCAAATAAATCATCAAAATAAAGTCCTTTCTCCCAGTCCTTGGCTGTCTGTCTCCTCCTGGGAGCTTTGTCCTGCTCTCCCGACTCAAGCTCCCAGACTGTAGGAAGGCGGTGCCTTTTATTCCCACCAGGATGTGCTCCAGGTGGCTGGTGATGACCTTCCGGCAGCACTTCCTGGTTTGGCGGAAGTGCTGCCCTTTGCACCGGAAGCACTCCAGGAGTCCCTGGCAGGTTCTTCCGCCATCTTGCCTGGTGTGGCAGAAGTGACCGTTCTCCATGTCCTACGAGGCTTAATTCGTCCCCTGGCGGTGGCCACGGGTCCCAACGAGTTGGAAAGTCTCTCCTCCTCTCCTGTGGTCCTTTCCTAGTCCAGGGAAGTTGCCCCATCATGACCCGGAAGACATAAAGGTCACCTTCTGGTCCCTTTAGGCGTCCTGGCCGGGTCAGAACCCCAGCCGTCTGTGACACTATCTATCTATCGATCGATCGATCTATCTATTTATCTGGTGCCTTTCACATCTATCTATCTATCTATCTATCTATCTATCTATCTATCTATCTATCTATCTATCTATCTATCTATCTATCTATCTATCTATCTATCTATCTATCTATCTATTTATCTGGTGCCTTTCACATCTATCTATCTATCTATCTATCTATCTATCTATCTATCTATCTATCTATCTATCTATCTATCTATCTATCTATCTATCTATCTATCTATCTATCTATCTGGTGCCTTTCACATCTATCTATCTATCTATCTATCTATCTATCTATCTATCTATCTATCTATCTATCTATCTATCTATCTATCTATCTATCTATCTATCTATCTATCTATCTATCTGGTGCCTTTCACATCTATCTATCTATCTATCTATCTATCTATCTATCTATCTATCTATCTATCTATCTATCTATCTATCTATCTATCTATCTATCTATCTATCTATCTATCTGGTGCCTTTCACATCTATCTATCTATCTATCTATCTATCTATCTATCTATCTATCTATCTATCTATCTATCTATCTATCTATCTATCTATCTATCTATCTATCTATCTATCTATCTGGTGCCTTTCACATCTATCTATCTATCTATCTATCTATCTATCTATCTATCTATCTATCTATCTATCTATCTATCTATCTATCTATCTATCTATCTATCTATCTATCTATCTGGTGCCTTTCACATCTATCTATCTATCTATCTATCTATCTATCTATCTATCTATCTATCTATCTATCTATCTATCTATCTATCTATCTATCTATCTATCTATCTATCTATCTATCTATCTATCTATCTGGTGCCTTTCACATCTATCTATCTATCTATCTATCTATCTATCTATCTATCTATCTATCTATCTATCTATCTATCTATCTATCTATCTGGTGCCTTTCACATCTATCTATCTATCTATCTATCTATCTATCTATCTATCTATCTATCTATCTATCTATCTATCTATCTATCTATCTATCTATCTGGTGCCTTTCACATCTATCTATCTATCTATCTATCTATCTATCTATCTATCTATCTATCTATCTATCTATCTATCTATCTATCTATCTATCTATCTATCTATCTATCTATCTGGTGCCTTTCACATCTATCTATCTATCTATCTATCTATCTATCTATCTATCTATCTATCTATCTATCTATCTATCTATCTATCTATCTATCTATCTATCTATCTATCTGGTGCCTTTCACATCTATCTATCTATCTATCTCTATCTATCTATCTATCTATCTATCTATCTATCTATCTATCTATCTATCTATCTATCTATCTATCTATCTGGTGCCTTTCACATCTATCTATCTATCTATCTATCTATCTATCTATCTATCTATCTATCTATCTATCTATCTATCTATCTATCTATCTATCTATCTATCTATCTATCTGGTGCCTTTCACATCTATCTATCTATCTATCTATCTATCTATCTATCTATCTATCTATCTATCTATCTATCTATCTATCTATCTATCTATCTATCTATCTATCTATCTATCATTATATAGTGCCTTTCACTCTATCTATCTATCATTATATATTGCCTTTCACATCTATCTATCTATCTATCTATCTATCTATCTATCTATCTATCTATCTATCTATCTATCTATCTATCTATCTATCTATCTATCTATCTATCTATCTATCTATCTATCTATCTATCTGGTGCCTTTCACATCTATCTATCTATCTATCTATCTATCTATCTATCTATCTATCTATCTATCTATCTATCTATCTATCTATCTATCTATCTATCTATCTATCTATCTATCTATCTATCCACTTCCTTCCTGCTTTCGCTGTGCATGCTGGGTGTTTGCTCTGGTGCGAGTGGCTGTGGTGGACGTTGAGTGCGGTGAGTGTTTTTTTCCCTAAACTTTATCTCTTTTTTTTCATACTTTTTTTCATTCTTTTTTTCATTTCTGTCATGCTTTTGAAGTATTATTGAAAGGTTTTGAGCGTTGTTTGTACTGAGTGGCGTTTTGGCCACTGCAGCCGGTATGGCTGCGAATTTAGAGACCCTGAGCCGCCGCCACGGAATAAAACTTCTGTTAGAGGAGTTTGTCCCGTTGGAGACGGCAGTTTTAGCAGTCGGTCAGGTGGTCGGTTGTGAAAATATAAAATCGGCTTCCAGAATGAGCGGCTCGATTGTTTTATTCTTAAATTCAGTAGATCTGGTCTCAATAGTGGTGGAAAGAGGTGTAGTTGTTGATGGATCTTTTGTTCAGGTAACTCCGCTGGGCACCCCAGCACGCAAAGTAATTATTTCAAATGTGCCGCCGTTTATAAAGAATGAAACAATTGAAAAAGAGCTGGAGCGCCATGGCAGACTTGTTTCTAAAATTCGTTTTATTCCATTGGGGTGTAAATCCCCAGCATTAAAACATGTTCTGTCCTTTCGAAGGCAGGTTTACATGGTTTTGAACAGAATTAATGAGAATCTCAATATTGCAATGAAGTTTAAAGTTGATGGATTTGATTATGTGATCTTTGTGTCTTCTGATGAAATGAAATGTTTACGGTGCGGGAGTGAACTCCATCTGATTAAACATTGTCCCGAAAAAGGAAAAGAAAAACGAGGCAATGAACATGAAGTTCAGGAAAGGTCGGAAGGTGAAGTTCAAAGCCGTCCTGTAGTAGCTGGGAGCCGAGAGATTGTAGACGAGGGGGAGGCAATGCCTCAGGGGGATGAGGAAGACATCCCAAAAGGTAATCCAGATGAGAATGAAAGTGGTTTGAATACGGAGATTTCCGTAACAGTACCGGGCAGATCATGGGGAGATGTGGATGTGGAAGAGGAGGATGGAAATATTGATATTGAGAAAGACGGCGAGTTTAGACGCCCAGGGCGGAAAAGGCATGGAATAGAAGACGGTGGTACAATTAAAAAGCGGATGAACACGAGTCGGGGATCGGGCGTAGAGGGCGGAGATCCTGCTGATCCTCTGTTTAATGCTAAGGGGGCTTTTGCAGTTCTCGCAGAGACGGTAGATGACGGTCCTGCCGTGGTGAGCGCAGGGGAGGAGGGTGATGGAGAAATGTCAGACTGTTCAACCATCTCGGACTCCCAGGATTTAAGTGGCAGGGGCGGTTACAGCGCCCAGAGTGTTAAACAGTTTTTACAGGCGACGGAGGGCAGGAGAAGGGTGAATGTGGCGGATTTTTTTCCCGATGTGAATCTTTTTATATCATCAGTGAGTAGTCTGAGAAAAGACAAGACCATGGCCACAACGTTTAACATCAAAGAGCTCGTGAGATTAAAGAATATCACGAATAGGTTGAGGAAACAGGCTAAAAAATGAAAACTGTAATGGATAACATTTTTAGAAATTTTCCGCCGCTGTATCTGTGGTGGTCACTTGGTTTGGTGCTAAGTTGCTGTTTACATTTAATCAGTATGGCGAACTTGAAATTGGGAAGTTTAAATATTAATGGTGGGAGGAATCCAAGTAAGAGACTGACACTTTTTGAGTTTCTAAATCAGAAAAATCTGACAGTCACCTTTTTACAGGAAACCCACATAGATGAGACAAACCAGTGGGAGTGGAGCAGGGACTGGAAGGGGGACTGCTTCTTTAGTAATGGGACAAATGTCAGTGCGGGGGTGGCGGTCTTGTTTGGCAGCAGTTTTCGAACAGAGGATCATAATGTGCATGAGGTAGTGAAAGGGAGGCTACTGAAAGTAAAAACGAAAGTAAATGGCTGTTGGTTCACTTTTCTTAATGTATATGCTCCAAATAATGGGAATGAAAAAACTTGATTTTTTTAAAGTGTTAGCAGATGTTTTAAGTCAGTGTGACCCTGAGGAAGTGCTGATATTGGGTGGGGATTTTAATTGTACCCTTGACCCTCAGAGGGACAGAAATAACAGCTTGGAGCCACACCCCCTATCTGCATGGGAATTGGGGGAGGATAGTGGGGGAGACGGGGCTGGTGGATGTGTGGAGGAGTAAGCATGGAGACAGCAGCAGGCAGTACACATGGGGAAAGATAACTAGTGAGATCCTTTCTATGGCAAGACTCGATAGATTTTACACCCTTAAACACTTTTTGGGTCTATTTAAGGAATGCTCCATTGTCCCCACTGGTTTCTCAGATCACAGCCTAGTGGTCTGTACAGTTCTATCAAGCACCTACAGGCCCCGCAGTGCTTACTGGCATTTTAATGTACTCCTAATACAGGATCAGAGATTTAAAGATATTTTTAATTATTTTTGGAGAGGTTGGAGGGATTCAAAGAAGGAGTTCAACAGCTTACAGCAGTGGTGGGAATTGGGGAAGAACCACATTCGATCTTTGTGTCAGCAATATACCAGAAATGTCACACGGTTGTTACAGTCAGAAATGACAGAGCTGGAAGGCAGAATATCTCAGATTGAACAGCTATTAGGGAATGGCTCAGATGAAACACTTACGGAGAGTCTCAAAGCAACAAAGAGGGGGGCTCTCACATTTACTAGATACAAAAGCTCAGGGGGCTCTAGTAAGGGCTCGCTTCCAGCAGTTAACTCAAATGGATGCACCAACACAATATTTTTTTAGTTTGGAAAAAAAGAATTCTCAAAGTAA